>NC_036648.1:6775697-6879448 GCF_002806865.2 Cucurbita pepo subsp. pepo | reverse complement strand
AAAAAAAAAAAAAAAAAAAAAACAAATAAAAAATAACAATGTGTGGTTTTAAAAAAATTAATATAATAAAAGTTACGTTCATCTTTGCCAAGATGATCTTTTCCTCTTAGCCAATGGCTCACTATAAAGAGGTGTGTTGGGTTCCTTCACCAAACCACCACACTCACTTTCTTCTTCTTCCTTTGAGACTTGGCTCACTTTTGGTCTGTTGTTTCGTTGAGTTCATGGCTGACATAGCTCGTGTCACTCTTGGCCTTACTCGCCCTGGCCCAAGCAATGCCCCTAAGGTTCGTAGGACACACCAAATTTTATGTTCATCTACTTGTTCTTCCCATTTTTTTGGGAGTGCTTTAGTTTGTTTGAGTTTTTTTGGATTTAAAGGGTTGAATGTTCGTTTGTATATTGTTAAGATTAATGGGTTGCGAGCATCGTTAGAGATGTTCATTTAACTTGGAGGGAACTGTATTCGTCTGAGTGGAAAATACTTGTTTGAATGGAGTCTGGAGAGAGAATAGAGAGAGATGAGTTAATATTCTTCGTCTCTGTCTCCGTCTCCTACTTAGTTTAAATATTTCCAATGTGGAAGATTGTGAGACCCCACATTGGTTAGAGAGCGGAACGAAGCATTTCTCATAAGGGTGTGGAAAGATTGTGAGACCCCACATTGGTTAGAAAGCGGGAAGAAGCATTCCTCATAAGGGTGTAGAAACCTCTCCTTACTAGACATGTTTTAAAACCATGAAGTTGATGACGCTACATGACGGGCCAAAACAGATACTTTTTTCTAGCAGTGGGTTTGGGCTAGTACAAATGATATCAGAGCTAGACACTAGGTAGTGTGCTAGCAAGAACGATGGGCCACCAAGAGGTGATTGTGAGATCCCACGTCGGTTGTAGAGGGGAACGAATCATTCTTGATAAGTATGTGAAAACCTCTCCCTAATAGATACCTTTTTTTAAAAAAGGGAACAAATTTTTTTTATAATGACGTGGAAACTTCACCTTAACAAACTCATTTTAAAATTATGATACTCACGAAAATATATTATGGGCCAATGCTAGTGGGGCTTGAGCGTGATCTCTTACAAATTTATTAGAGATGGAAACTGAAATAGGAGGCAAGAATCGAGAAACGAGCATGGATAAAGTTCGTACGATATATATTGTCCGACATAAATGCTCATCTACTTGTTCTTGCATTTTCTTCCCATTTCCTCTTTTGGAAGCTGTAATGTCCCACGTACATTAGTTGAGGGAGGAGAACAAAACACCATTGTTCTTGCATTTTAATGCTCATCTACTTATTCTTGCATTTTCTTCCACTCCCACTTTTGGAAGTTGTAATGTCCCACATTAGTTGGGGAGAAAAACAAAACATCCATTTTAAAGCTTTGAGGGAAAGCCTTTCCCTTAAGGGAAAACCCAAAAAGAACAATATCGGCCAGCGGTAGATCTAGGTCGTTACAAATAGTATCAGAGCCAGACACTGGACGATGTGTCAGCCTTCTCGTAGTCCCCGAAAGGGGTAGATACGAGGTAATATGTCAGGAAGGACGCTGGGCCCCAGAAGAGAGTGGATTTGGAAGGGGTCCCACATTGATTAAAGAAAGGAACGAGTGCCAAGGACACTGGGCCCCGAAAGGGGGTGGAATATGATGTCTTACATTAGTTGAGAAGGAGAACAAAACACCCTTTTATAAGGGTGTAGAAACCTTCCTCAGGGAGAGGCGTTTTAAAGCATTGAGGAAAAGTCCAAAGAGGACAATATCTGCTAGCGGTGGATCTGAGTTGTTACAGAAGCGCTTCAAGGTGTTCATATGTTTGGCATGGAGTAGTAATAGAGTATGTTAACTGTTTGTTAAAATGCCTCGCAGGTAAATTTTGCTGCAAAAGACATTAATGTCTTGGAATGGAGTGGAGACTTGGTTGCTGTGGGTGTGATAGAGAAAGATATGGAGAGGGATGAAGAGGGCCACTTCAAGAATCCCCTTTTGCACAGGTTGAATGAAGCCTTGGGTGGATTGTTGGGTGAGGCTTCTTCAGAGGAAGAGTTCTCTGGAAAGTCTGCCCAATCCATTGTTCTAAGAGTTTCTGGCTTGAGATTTAAGAGGGTTGGTTTATTTGGCCTTGGCCAATCAGCTTCTAGAGCTGTAGCCTTTGTTGGTCTAGGTGAGGCCATTGCAGCAGCAGCACAGGCATCTCGAGCAGCTTCACTTGCTGTCGGTCTTGCCTTCTCCGAGGACCTGTCGGATGAATCCAAGCCTGACATTGCCTCTGCCATTGCAGTTGGTACCTCTTCTAATCTTTATACTTCGTCCTAAAATTACTTCAAAAATTAGTCAAAAGAACGGTAGAGTATTTGTAGAGAGGTGTGAGATCCCACGACGGTTAGAGAGAGGAACCTATTAAAGATGTGGAAACCTCTTCCTAGTCGACGTGTTTTAAAACCGTGAGGCTGACGGCGATACGTAACGGGCTAAAGCGAACGATATCTACTAACGGTGGATTTGGGCTGTTACAAATGGTATCAAAGCCAGAGATCGAGCGGTGTGCTAGCGAGAACGCTAACCCCCCAAAAAAGGTGAATTGTGAGATCCCACATCGATTAGAGAGGGGAACAAAACATTCTTTATAAGGGTGTGAACACCTCTTCCTAGTAAACGCATTTTTAAAACCGTGACGGTTGGCGGCGATATATAACAAGCCAAAGCGGACGATATTTGTTAACGGTGGATTTGGGTTGTTACAAATGGTATTAGACCAAATAACCAAGCAGTGTGCTAGCGAGTACGTTAGACCCCAAAAAAGGGTGGATTGTGAGATCCCACATCGATTAGAGATGAGACAAAACATTTCTTACAAGGGTGTGGAAACTCTTCCGAATATACACGGTTGATGACGATACGTAACGGGCCAAAGCGAACAATATCTGCTAGCACTGGGCTTGGACTGTTACAAATGGTATTAGAGGCAGACATCGGGCGGTGTGCCAGCAAAAACGCTAGACCCCTAAAAATGTGGATTGTGAGATCCCGCATCGGTTGGAGAGAGGAACGAAACATTACTTATAAGAGTGTAGAAACCTATTTCTAGTAGACACATTCTAAAATCGTGAGACTGACAGCAATCCATAACGTGCCAAAGCAGACAATATTTACTAATAAAAGGCTTCAGCCAAAGTATTGAACTAAACGTTCAAGACACTGAATTTTCTATGTATCACAGGGATTGTAAATGGGATATTTGACGACAACCGATACAAATCAGACCCCAAAATGACTCTACTCCAATCTGTGGATGTTCTTGGTCTTGGATTTGGACCTAATATGGAGAAAAAGTTAGAATATGCAGAATATGTCAGTTCTGGGGTGGTTTTTGTAAAAGAACTTGTAAATTCACCTGCAAATGTACTTACCCCAGGTTCCCTCCTTTCTTATGCTTTAATATCTATCACTTACTTTGAACTAATATTGAGTATCAACTTCGTATAACATGCATAGCACTGACTTAGCTAAATTGCATCCACACATTAGGGGAATTGGCAGAAGAGGTTTCAAAGATTGCCGAGAAGTACAACGATGTTCTTTCAGCAAACATTTTCAAAGAAGAAAAAATCATAGAATTGAAGATGGGTTCTTACCTTGGTGTCACTGCAGCAGCCACTGCAAATCCTGCTCATTTTATCCACCTGTGTTACAAACCTCCCGGTGGATCTGTATCAACCAAATTGGGTTTAGTTGGTAAAGGAATTACCTTTGACAGGTGATCATTCATGAACTACCCTGATGAGTTTCTTTAGCAAATGCTCAAGAAATGTTTGAGTAACTCACTGATTTCTTCTTTCAATTAGTGGTGGCTACAACCTTAAAACAGGACCCAACAGTAGCATTGAAACAATGAAGAATGATATGGGAGGGGCAGCAGCAATTTTTGGAGCAGCAAAAGCCATTGCTCAACTTAAACCTCCTGGGGTAGAGGTAAAGCATTAGATCTGTCACTCCTTTCCATGTCATTAAGCTCTTGATTGTCCAATAGATCTAACATTTGTTGTTCCTCCTGGGCTNTAATTGTCCAATAGATCTAATATTTGTTGTTCCTCCTGGGCTTGTTTTCTGGTTCCCGAACAGNTGATTGTCCAATAGATCTAACATTTGTTGTTCCTCCTGGGCTTGTTTTCTGGTTCCCGAACAGATTCATTTTGTTGTTCCTGCTTGTGAGAACATGATAAGTGCAACTGGCATGAGACCAAGTGATATCGTCACAGCTTCAAATGGAAAGACAATTGAGGTATATATTCTTGGGTTCATTGACCCACAAAAAAGGATCTTTAGGCTATCATCATTCATTGATTGTATCTGCTTTGTATTTTCAGGTTAACAACACAGATGCTGAAGGAAGACTTTGCCTTGCTGATGCTTTGATATACACTTGTAACCTGGGTGTTGAAAAGGTTAATATACAATAAGTTAGTATTGACAATTTTATAATGTTCATTGATCGTTAACCTTGTGGATTCATTATGTGAGATCCCTCGTCGGTTGGAGAGGGGAACAAATTTTTTTTTATAAGGGTATGGGAGACGCGTTTTGAAAACTTAGGAGAAGCCCAGAAGGGAAAGTCCATAGAGGACAATATCGGACAATATCTACTAGCGATGACATTGAGCCCTAAAGAAGAGGATTGTGAGATCCCTCATCGGTTGGAGAGGGGAACAAAACACTCTTTATAAGGGTGTGCAAACGTCTCTCTAACAGACGCGTTTTAAAAACTTTAAGGAGAAGTACGGATGGGAAAGTCCAAAGCGGACAATATCAGCTAGCGGTAGGCTTGGGCTGTTACAGATTAGATATCTAATGCAACATCAAAATGCTTTGCAGATTATAGACCTGGCTACTCTAACTGGTGCTTGTATAACAGCTCTTGGGCCTTCAGTTGCAGGTATGATAGTCTTCAAAACATCTTATTCTTCATGCTTCATTTGAAGATAAGAAGATGTGATTGTGTTTCATGTGTGTGTTTCCAGGTGCCTTTACACAAAATGAAGAGCTAGCAAAAGAGGTAATTGATGCTGCAGAGAGGAGTGGTGAGAAGATATGGAGGTTGCCAATGGAGGAAAGCTATTGGGAGTTTATGAAATCAGGCGTCGCTGATATGATCAACACTGGTCCTGGTCAAGGCGGTGCTATCACAGGCGCTCTGTTTCTGAAGCAGGTATTTTTGTCACTCATGTTCTTACCAACCAAATGATATCTTAAAGAGCTCTTAGATAGATATATAGATACCCACTAACTTGGAAGTTGGTTTGTGTAGTTTGTTGCTGACAATGTCCAATGGATGCACCTAGACATTGCTGGTCCCGTTTGGAATGCCAGGAAGAGTATTGCAACTGGATTCGGTGTTTCCACACTTGTGGAGTGGGTTCTAAAGAATGCTTCTTAAGAGGTTCAGGCATGGCAAGGACCTCAACAATAAATAAACAACTCTAAGGTGGATGCTAAGAGTTTTCAAGGGTTGCAGCATTGAGAAATCAATCTAAATAAAAGTTACGTTAAGCATTAGTAATATCAATAAAGCCTCTTGTTAAGGATTCTTGGCAATTCTTAGTGTTTTAGACTTTTCTATCAAGCGTTTCCTTGGTGTATGTATACACCTTCCCCTAAATCTATTTCCTCATTTGCTATCACAATATGCTTCACTGAGAACAACTGAAAGAATACATGATGGTAATATAAAGTAAAAATAAGAAGCAAGAAAAGCTAGCCAACAAAACACAAAATTACAGATTAGACTCCAACTCTCTTTTGAGAGATGGATGATGAGTAATGTAACAATCCAAGTCCACCGCTAGAAGATATTGTATTCTTTGAACTTTTCCTTTCCAACCGACGTGAGATGTCACAATCCACCCCCTTGGGGACCCACCCAGCACCCTCACTGACACACCTGCCGATACTCTAATACCATTAGTAACCATCTAAGCCCACCCTTGGCAAATACTGTTTCTTCTCTTTAGATTTTTTCTTTCGAACCCATGTGATATCTCATTCCAAATTACAAAATCTTATAAAAGATCCAGGAAATGAAGATCACGGTGATAAATGTCACCTTTAGGGAAAGGAATGACTGAAGATCACCTTTAGTCTACAAGCAACAAAACAAAGGGGGAACAAATGATAAATGGAGAACAGTGTGCAGGAAGAACCTGTCAATGGAAGACTTTCCAATGGAAAAATTGATGAGATCTTTGTCCCTAATAAGTTCATTTTCTCTGTTTCTTCTCCTACCCCTCTTCTCCCTCCTCTGTCTCTCAAGATCACTCTTGCCGGCATAGTCATTTGTATTAATTACTCGTTTGACAAAGTAATGACGAACGTAAATGAGCACAAGTCATATCTGATTCCTTTGATTGATTTAATGGTTCCAAAAAAAGACAAATATAGGGAATTCCTTCCATTAGGGAACTGCAGTGTTTGGCTAAAGAAACCATACTGCAGTGTTTAGCTGGAAAAGACAGAGTAAGCAACATTGACAACCCAAAGACCAAAACCAATAGACACTAGGACAGTTACTCGAGGTGAGTAGTACAGTACAGCAAGCAAAATATATAAAATCTGACAACTCACCTTTATATTTGGACATACATTAATCAAATAGTAATTTGATGTGACAACATTGCTTTTGCAGGTAATTGAAAGTGTTTGTTCATTGACGAGACACCTACCTCATATATTTTATAACCCCAGATCACTAGTATCATTTCAAGTACCTACCTCTCCATGGCTCCTCCGTGTTGAAATATCAAACTCAAACATAACGTAAGATGTAAAAACAGAGATTTGAGAGCAAGCTTCACCACTCCCGTGCGTGGTGTTGACATGTTTGGTCACTGACTCGCTCTCCCAGTCCCTGAGCGATCTCGCCATGGATCAAGAATTTACGTATCCCAGACACGATTGACGACAATGGAAGAGTTGATGATTGGTTGTTTGTCAAAGGATTGTGGTTTTCGGTTGCAGAAGGTTACGCCATGTATTTACTCCATCCCTCAGTGATGCTTTGTTTTGAATACAAGGGGGCATGAGGTCTTATTTATAGATTTTTTTTAGTTCCTCCTCCCCATACTTTCCGATGTGGGATTTAGGATTCTAACTTTTATTTTTATTTTCTTTGGCCGAATATTTTGTTAGACAAACACGAGTCTCCACAATGTATACTATTCTCCATTTTGAGAATAAGCTCTCGTAGCTTTACTTTGTGTTTCCCCAAAAGGCCTCATTCCAATAGAGATAGTAATTCTTGATTATAAATGCATGATCATTTCCTAAATTAGCCGATGTGGGACTTTCATCATCCAACATCTCCCCTCAAACAAAGTACGCCTCCCCTTAATTGAGGACTCGACTCTTTGTCTTAGTCATTTTTTACTAGCTTTCGAGGAGGCTAGACTCCTTTTCTTTTGGAGTCATTTGTTCAACATTTGAAGATTTACCAATCTATTGGCACGACTAAGTTTAGGGCATGACTATGATACCATGTTAGACGAACACGACTCTCCATATGATATTGTCGACTTTGAGTATAAACTCTCATGACTTTGCTTTGTACATTGAGCATAAACCCTTATCATTTTCTAAATTAGCTGAGATTTTCATCCTCCAACATATTTGATCGTTAGGGTTTGTTCTACTATTTTTCATCCACATTCCCAAATTTCTATATTTTAAAATTAAATATAATTAGATTAAAAAAAATATATTAATTTTAGAAAATAAAAAAGATTTCAGGAGGAAGAGCGACCCTCAGCCCATCTCTTAGGTTGCAGACCCAACCCATCATAGAACGTAGAATTCTATCTCTTTAATCTTTTAGCAAATCGATGCTTTCTTTTTTGCTGACGATTTACTACAAATAAGTAAAATGGCCGCCATTGTTGGAGCTTTGGGAACTACCTTTGCTTCTTCTTCTCCCTCTTATTCTTTTCGTTCTTCTTCTTTTGTTCTCCGGAAACTAACCCATTTTTATCACCCTTCTTACTCTGCTTCTCTTCGGGGTTCTTTTGCTTTTTTTCGCTTCTGTTCTCGTGGAGGGAAGTGCATGGCTCACTCCCTGGCCCGGGCCAATCTCGGCCTCACAAATCCTGCTCCTAATGAAGCCCCCCAGGTGATTTGGTCATTGGAATGTTAACTCCACTGATTGTTTGTTCTTGATTGTCTTGTTTTTCGACTTGTGGTGGGTTTTGTTTGATTGGGTTTTCTTGGATTGAAGTTTAGGAATTGCGTGGTTGGTTTCTCTTAATGGGTTTTTGAGGTTGAATCGATTGGGATTGTGTTGATGCTTTTTGAAATGTGGGTTACGAGGATCTATTCTACATGATGGATTTGCTTCGGTCTCTTTGTTTGTTCATTTGCGTTACGGATTGCGTTTTGTTATTAGTTCGTTTGATCGGTATTCATCGTTGGAACTGATATCGATTTTCTAACACTCTGAACGATCGGGTGTTGTATTTTTTTTTTTAATTCTGTTTCTTTAGAGGTTTTGGGGTGTTCATGTTTGTTGTGAAGTACTAATTGTATGTTACCTGTTTGTGAAAATGTCTCAAAGATATCTTTTGGGGCAAAAGACATTGATGTCTTGGAATGGAAAGGAGATTTGCTTGCAGTTGGTGTGACAGAGAAAGATGTGGACAAGGATGAAAATTCCAAGTTTAAGAATCCGATTTTGAACAAGCTAGATTCGCGCTTGGGCGGATTGTTGGCTGAAGTATCTGCTGAGGAAGACTTCACCGGAAAGGTTGGCCAATCGACGGTTATTAGATATCCTGGTCTTGGCACTAAGAGGGTTAGTTTGATTGGCCTTGGACAGTCAGCTTCAAATGTAGCAGCCTTTCGAGGTCTAGGTGAGGCCGTTGCATCAGCAGCGAAGGCATCTCAAGCAAGTGAAGTTGCTATATCCCTTGCCTCTTCCCAGGAACACTCTTCTGAATCCAAGCCCAACATTGCCTCAGCCATTGCATCTGGTACTTGTCTCATCTTCTGGATAGAGCAGCTTGTTGTTGTATTTGATACTGAATTCTCTCTTTTGCTTGAATGGATTACAGGAACTATACTTGGGATATTTGAAGACAATAGATACAAATCAGAGTCCAAAAAGTCCGCTCTTAAATCTGTGGAATTTATTGGTCTTGGATCTGGAGCTGAAGTAGATAAAAAGCTGAAATATGCTCAAGATCTCAGTTCTGGGATACTTCTAGGAAGAGAACTTGTCAATTCACCTGCAAATGTACTCACCCCAGGTTCGCTCGATTTTACGTTTTAACTATTAAAATCCATTCCTTACTCTCCTCCTAGTCGATTATATGCCTCTGCGTGTTTCAAATTTCCAGTGGCACGGAAGGCCAGTTACATTTTTTAGTCTGTGTACCCTAAAGAAAATATTTGAGTTTCAAATTGATGTAACGTGTCATAGCGTTTATTTTATGATCGATGCATGCGCAGTATTGACCTTGTTAAATTACATCCACAAATTAGGGGCACTGGCAGCAGAGGCTACAAAGATTGCATCAACTTACAGCGATGTTCTTTCTGCAACCATTTTGAATGAAGAGCAATGCAAAGAATTGAAGATGGGCTCCTACCTTGGTGTTGCTGCAGCCTCCACAAATCCTCCCCATTTTATCCACTTGTGTTACAAACCTCCCAGTGGACCGGTATCGGTCAAATTGGGTTTGGTTGGTAAAGGATTAACCTTCGACAGGTGATTATATGTCGACCAAAATCGGAACTTTCTTTAGAAAATGCTCAATGAAATTAGAAATGGATGTATTTATTACTCTGATAGAATCAACTTAAATTCATATAAGGTTTTATTTATGTCCTTAAGTCAACATATGGTTGGTTAACACTCCGTCTTTTCTTTCCATCAGTGGTGGCTATAACATTAAAACTGGACCTGGGTGTTCAATTGATATAATGAAAATTGACATGGGAGGTTCAGCAGCAGTTCTTGGTGCAGCAAAAGCCATCGGCCAAATCAAGCCTCTTGGAGTGGAGGTAAAACATTTGAGCTGTTCACCACTTTAATATCGTTAGGATCTTAAACGTACTTATAAGTTTTACGAGCTTGTATTCCTTTTTTCTTGTAATCAAACAGGTTCATTTTGTCATCGCTGCCTGTGAGAACATGATAAGTGGAACTGGCATGAGACCTGGAGATATTATCACTGCTTCAAATGGAAAGACGATAGAGGTATATCTTCTTTGTTCGAATGAACCATAAAAAGTATCTTCGGGCTAAAATCATTGTAATTGTTTATGTTTGTGTTCGGTTTGGACCCAAATTGTTTGTCATTTAGATGACACAGACTGTGTGGCTGAGCCGAATTTCGCTGTTATATTGATTCGGAGTGGATGGATAAGAAACAGTTTAAGATTTGATTGTAACAGTATGGAAAGTTCTTACCGAAACCACAATATTCTGCCTACCTTCTAAAAATGGAACTCACTGATAAAAATAATTGTAACTGTAACAATAAGAGTGATACTAATGCTACCCACGATAAGCACATACTCGATCGTGATGACATGAGATGTAAAATCGAGCATTTAATGGCAGTTCAATGTAGCTGAAAAAGACTGGAATTGGACCTGCATGCTTTTGAATATTGATGATCTTTATACTTTTTCTGGATACCTGCTTTCTGATGATCTATTCTCCCCCTTCTTACAAATCATAGTATACATCATCCTTTTATTTACCTTCATTTTGGCCAGTTTTCAGGTTAATAACACTGATGCTGAAGGCAGGCTTACGCTCGCTGATGCTTTGGATTATACTTGTAAACAGGGCGTTGACAAGGTATATATATTCATAAATTAATATTAGATGATTGATTAATTTGGATTGAACGTCGATATTGCGGATTTATTCAATATCTAATTAAAAAAATAAATCTATTGAACCTCGGATACCTGTAGTTCTAAAAATAGTTAATAATGAATCCGCCCTTTTCCATGTAGTCTATCGTATTTTAATTTAATATCAATGAGTGTCAAGACCAGCTCTTGCACGCCTCGACTAATCTCATGGGACAACTCACAGGCCTGTCTGGCCTTACGTCATTTACATGTTTAGAACCTATCGGATATTAAATCCTAAGTTGGTAGCTATGATGCTTGAACTCGTTCCTTCTAATCCTAACATATAATATCTAGCTTTAGCAAGTTAAAACACGTGCATGATCATTTATAAGTTGCCTAATATTGTGTAAGTTGGATAAATTGTGTTCATTTTTATGGCATTACGCAGTAACCAGATATGTCATAACTAATAGTTCTGGATATTGTTCTTTTCTTATGCAACATTAAATTTCTTTGCAGGTAATTGACTTGGCTACTCTAACTGGTGCTTGCATAGTTGCTCTCGGGCCTTCAATTGCAGGTATGGTAACCGACCGAGCATCATTTGCTTTATAGTCGATCTGTAAAGAAGAATATGACAAATAGGTTTTCTTGTGAGTTGTTAAAAACTCCGGTCATCAAAGACAAAGTAGAAAGTAGAAAGTAGAAAATGGAACTTGTTGATGAAAGGAAGTAGAAAGTAGAAAGTAGAAAATGGAACTTGTTGATGAAAGGAAGATAGGAGTTTGTCGCCATGTATTTGACCAAATAGGATTGTCCAGTTCCTATAGACAAAAGTTCTAGACAAAAGTTCTAGAAAAGGGATTACCTCTAACCAAGAGTTCTAGAAATGTTGAATGGTTAGAGATACTTCCGATATCGAACCTTTTCGTTTTCCTTCCTCTCTCAAACACCTGGCTTTATAATTGGAGACTACAAAAGTAAATGAAATTGATAGTTTCAAAATTCTTCAGAAAATAAAGAGTCAAACTGTCAACCGAAGCATTACGTGCGCTCCCCTTGGGTTGAAACAAGAATTTACTTCAGTTATATAAGGATCTAACAGGATTGTATAATATCATACCTGAGTATTACTCTGGAAAAAGTATTAATATCGGTTTGATTTCGGATACAATATCGCCACCATAGATAAAATTTTACTCACTTCTTCAAAAGGTTGGTTGTTGTTGTTTACTCAATGATGCAAATAAACATGTGGTTTGCGTGAAATAAAGTGTATGTCTATCATATCGAGTTCCCTTTCGTTTCCAGGTGTCTTTACACCTAGTGATGACTTGGCAAAAGAGGTATTGGCTGCTTCAGAAACGAGTGGTGAGAAACTTTGGAGGATGCCATTGGAGGATAGTTATTGGGAGTCGATGAAGTCGAGTGTGGCTGATATGGTCAACACCGGTGGTCGTCCGGGTGGTGCCATTACAGCTGCTCTGTTTCTGAAACAGGTGGATATCATCTTCTTATTGAACTTCCTGAAAGGGAGTAGTTTGATCATCTCTTTGTGCTTTCATTCAGCATTGATTGACTTGACTAGCTCTAGAAATCTACCATGCCTCTGAAGATGAGATTATCCTCTAAATTAGTTCTACGCTTTAGAAGACTCATATTTGGAATCATGTTTCTGTAGTTTGTTGATGAGAAGGTCCAATGGATGCACATTGACATGGCAGGCCCTGTCTTCAGTGACAAAAAGCGCACTGCAACAGGGTTCGGCGTTGCCACATTAGTCGAGTGGATTCAGAAGAATGCTTCTTAAGCGGTTGACGATCGAAGGGTAGACGACGAGAGACATCAGATCCATGGCTCTACTGTGGATGCTAGGCTCTACTGTGGATGCTAGGAGCTTTCATGGGTTGTCAGCACTGTGAGATCAATCTGAATAAAAGCTGTGAGCAGCAGCGTCTGTGGTTTTATAAATGCTCTTCGGTTTTTTAGCAATTAAATTATGAGAAATGGGGCTTAGAGAAGTTATAGACATTGAACGCCACGATGACTGAAGGGTGAATTCACTTGATATATTTTCTAGTAGAAGCTGTGTTTTTATGGTACATAGAGAGACATTGTTCGTTATAGAGAGAAAAATTGTTAATCGTTTGACAATGACGCAAAAGTTCTATTGAAAAACAAGACAACTAGAAATTTTGGAATAAAATGTCAACCATATTAAGAAGAGAGTAGTTTGCTATTTTCATGTGCGACATATAAGGTGGACGAATGTGGGTTGAGACAAGACAAGTGTATGATGCAACCAAGAAGGACAGTGCATCGTCTAACTCACTAAGAAAGATATACAGGCTTTGGAGTTACATCCGTCTAGTGTCAGTCAACCACAAAACAAACACCGAACGGATTCTCTAATCAAATTCGTCTGCCTATTAGCTTCCAACCTGTATGTAGAAAGCCTGAGAAATATAAGCACAAAATACAGATTGAGGATTGATTTCAGTAACCTTTTTTACAAGTTACAAGCTACAATCACATCTACAATACATTAAGTTTAGCCCATCTAATCAGTTTCAAAATAAAAACTAGGAGGCACATAATAATGCATTCAGTTTTTGTCACATTACACAACAAATCAATCCGCATCATCAGCGGTAAAATCTGGCTCTGGAGGCTTCTGCAATTTTATCAATTCCTGAGCGCTTTTCGCGTTCCGATATCGCTGAACGCCACGGAGAGCATTGGCAGCAAATTTGGAAGCTAAGAACGTTGCACGAATACTATAAGATCCTCCGCTTGTAGTAGTTTGAGCTCCCTCAGATTCTTCTGCTGCAACTTCTTCCTTTTGACGAAGTTCTAAAGACTTTCTCTTGGAATACCGACGCCACGCTGCTTGGATGAAGCAAGCTGCCCAGGTCCTCCATTGCTGCGAGTAAAATCGGAAGGTATGTTGTACCTGTCTACTGTGAAGGCGCCTGAACTGACTGGCCACAAATTTCAACTCTTCAGCAACAAGGGCGAAAGCCTCAACCTCTGTAATAGCCTTTACAGTCCTTGTAGAAGTTGGAAGATTCGAACCAGATTTCGGGTCTAGAGCCCAGGTCAAAAGCTCCTCACCACAAAAATCACCTTCTTTCAAAAAGGTACGGTTGAAAAATCCACTCCGCCCGCCATCCGTGGTCACACTCTCGAGCCGACCACGTATAATGAAAAGCATCTCATCAACTGGATCACCTTCACGGACTATGTAAGTGTACTCCGTAAACAAACATGGTTTCAGCCGCTCACAAATAGCATCAAGCAGCCTTTCGTCCATGTTTTCAAACAGAGGAACCTAAAAATCATCAGGGAATATGAAAATATTAACAGAGTACAGAGGGCAAAACAATCCTAGGATGAAAATAATTACAAACTGAAGCCTACAAATTCAACAGTTATCATGAACTTATATACATTTGGAAGTTTTTAAAGAAATGTAGTACCACGCTTTGAATTTGCACTATTGTAGTAGATATCGTTAGAATATTCATATTTAGTGTAAAAAGTTTACTACCGACTTAATAGTAATAATAAGAATTGTCGGGAGAGAGTTCCACGTTGGCTAATTTAAGGAATAATCATGGGTTTATAAATAAGAAATACATCTCCATTGGTATGAAGTCTTTTAGAAAAGTCCAAAGCAACGCTACGAGAGCTTATGCTCAAAGTCGACAATATCATACCATTATGGAGATCTGTGATTCCTAACATGGTATTGGAACCAAATTTAGTCACATCAATAGAATCCTCAAGTGTTGAATAAAGAATTGCTAGCTTCGAAGGTGTAGTCAAAAGTGACTCATGTGTCGAAAAAAAAGTGTACTTTGTTTGAGGACTCCAGAGAAAGGAGTCGAGCCTCGATTAAGGGGAGGTTGTTCAAGGGCTACATAGACCTCAGGGGAGGCTCTATGGTGTACTTCGTTCGAGGAGAGGATTGTTGAAGATTGTTGGGAAGGAGTCCCACATTGAATAATTTAGGGAATAATCGTAGGTTTATAAGTAAGGAATACTTCTCTATTAGTATGAGGCCTTTGGGAAGTCCAAAGCAAAGTCATGAGAGTTTGTGCTCAAAGTGGACAATATCATACCATTGTGGAGATCCGTGATTCCTATCTGAAACTTTTCTAAAGAAATTTAGTTCCACCCTTGGAGGTTGTGCTAAATATTTGTACATAATGAAAGAATTTACTCCTGCCTAAATAATAATAATACGAATAAACCAACCAAACAAAGAAAAAGAGTCAAAGCAATAACCTTACCCTTCTTACTAAAGCAAGACAAAGATGCCGCTTAATATCTCTCCTAAGATCCTTGGGTAAAGTTTGAACCAAACTCTGTTCATCCACCCCACGGGTCTCCAACCACTTGTACTGATCGTAACGCCTGACTCTCTCCCGAAGCTCCTGTGGCAGCAAGCGATGGTGCATCCACTGCTCCGAATCACGCTTTTTCACCCTCATCTCCTCAAGTCTTATGGTTAGAGATTGAAGATAAGTCTGTCATAATAACATTACCATCAGTTTCGGAATGTCAACATGGTTCTCTTTTCCACTCTTGAACATAATATTGTAGTTCAAATGTCTAGGTTAACAAAAAAAGATCAGCAATGGTCTTAAATTAAAAATGAGATAATAAAAATAAACAAAAATAAAAAAAGCAGACAAGGAGCTCAGGCAGTAGAAAAGACACAAACTTCACACACCAAGCCAAATTGTAAAAAAAAAATCCTACAGCCATTTCAACCAAACCACCCAAAAAGTTAGCACAAGTTGCATCAGTTCACAAAATACTAAAGAGGCCATAATTGCATTAGTTCAGAAAATATAAACAGTAGCCACAATTGCATTAGCTTACAAAATAAAGTTTGCCACTAAGACCAATTAAATGAACTGCGAAAATGAATGGATCTACAACTATTTAGATTATAGATTGAAGTGGTAGCCGTGGAGGGAAAGTTTAATGCGGTTTCAGTAACGATGACAAGTATTCAAATGTTCAAAAATCCCAACTCAAAATTACCAGTGCCTTGCAAACAACATCAAATTGATAGTATGAAGCAGTATCCTTGGCAGCAAATTACTCCGGAACTAGTAAATTGAAAATTCAAATTCAATGAAATGAGAAAACATAAACAAATGTTTATATAAGAGGGAGGGTGTAACAGTCCAAGCCCACTACTAACGGATATTGTCCGTTTTGGCTCGTTACTTATCGTCATGGAGAGATTTCCACACAGGAATGCTTAGTTCCTCTCTCCGACCGATGTGGGAACCCAAGCTAGTACGAGGGGGTAGGCAGCGGGAAAATGATCCCTGGGGTACAGTGGTTGTCCATGTTGGGTCAAATAACTATGGACTGGAACAAACTCTCATTGGAATCCCGTTTAGGAGACTGGAAGGTATCGTTGAAGGGGAAGGGACAGGGACGCCATTCTACAAAGACTCCCAAGTGTCTTTGAAGGCACTGTTGAAATTGATGTGTTAAAGATCATGTGTTTATTTAGAAATCAGTTAATATTTGATTTAGTTTTGATTTGATTTTAGATTTTGATTTGATTTAGTTTTAATCTGACTTAATTTTTGATCTGACTTAGTTTTTCTTATCTGACTTAGTTTTTTTGATCTGAATTAGTTTTTTTATCTGACTTAGTTTTTTTTATCTGACTTAGTGATCTGATTTAGCTTAATCTTCTCATCAACCATTCAATCACTCACTCACTCTCTTCACTAACAAATTGGTATCAGAGTATTAGAGTCATGCCCTAAAATTTAGTTGTGCCAATAGATTGGTAAATCCTCAAATGTCGAACAAAGGACTCTAAAAGAAAAGGAGTCAAGCCTCCTCGAAGGCATAGTAATAAATAACTAAGACTCCAAAGGAGCCGAGCCTCGATTAAGGGGAGGTGTACTTTGTTTGAGGGAAGGTGTTGGATGATGAAAGTCTCACATCGGCTAATTTAGGGAATGATCATGTTTATAATCAAAGAATACTCTCTCCATTGGTTTGAGGCCTTTTGGGAAGCCCAAAGCAAAGCCATGAGAGCTTATGCTCAAAGTGGACAATATCATACCACTGTGGAGAGTCGTGTTCATCTAACATGGTATCAGAGCTCAATTCAGCTCATTTCCCCTGCCTCATCCGTCACCGAAACAGCCACTCCTGATCAACAATTGCAGCTTGCCCCGAAGGCCCCGTCCGATGCCGAGAACTTCGCGAGTCCCAGCCTTTGATCAAAATGCCGAAGCACGGTAATGCGTCGGGAATACAGAATACCAAAAACAAGAAAATCAAATTGTCCTTTTCGCTCGCTCCATTTGGACGCAGGGACAGGGAACCAAAGCTCGCCATCTTCACAATCAGTAAGAAAACGTATGCATTGTGAGATAACCAAGACACCACAATGGAGAGCAGGACCAATGGGATCAAAAACTCTTTGTAACGCTTGCGGTGTTCGGTATAAGTCCGGTAGACTCTTCCCCGAATATCGACCAGCAGCAAGTCCAACTTTCATCCCATCCCTTTTTAGAAACCTCGAATTTCAACAAAAACAGCAAACACTGTTGTGTGCTTACATTCCACAGGTCAAGCGTGACAAGCTTGACAAAAAGGCAGAAGCTGACATCTTTGTTGGTTATAGCACTATATCCAAAGCTTACAGAGTTTTTCAACCACACACTAGTCGTGTTATTGTGAGCCGAGATGTTCATTTTGCTGGAAATGAGCAATGAAATTGAGAAGAACTGACGAAGGTGAATCAGATTTCTAATGCACCAAACAATTTAATCTTTGGTAGCATGTTAGAAGAGCCTGAAGATGAACGACAAGAAGAGCCGACAAGAAGAGCCTGAAGATGAATGACAAGAAGAGCCTGAAGATGAACGACAAGAAGAGCCTGAAGATGAACGACAAGAAGAGCCTGAAGATGAACGACAAGAAGAGCCTGAAGATGAACGACAAGAAGAGCCTGAAGATGAACGACAAGAAGAGCCTGAAGATGAACGACAAGAAGAGCCTGAAGATGAACGACAAGAAGAGCCTGAAGATGAACGACAAGAAGAGCCTGAAGATGAACGACAAGAAGAGCCTGAAGATGAACGACAAGAAGAGCCTGAAGATGAACGACAAGAAGAGCCTGAAGATGAACGACAAGAAGAGCCTGAAGATGAACGACAAGAAGAGCCTGAAGATGAACGACAAGAAGAGCCTGAAGATGAACGACAAGAAGAGCCTGAAGATGAACGACAAGAAGAGCCTGAAGATGAACGACAAGAAGAGTCAGAAGATGAACGTCGGAAGATGAACGAAAAGAAGAGTCGGAAGATGAACGACAAGAAGAGTTGGAAAATGAACGACAAGATGTTTTGGTTGATGATGCACCTGTCAAAGGAGGAGCTTTCGGTGATCGAGAAAAAAAAAAACCTAAGAGTTGGTTGATCGACCTCTAAACAGAAAGATAATTAGAGTAAGATGGGTGTTCGGAAAAAAACTTGTTCACAGCATCTAAACAAGGAGGAGTGTTAAAGATCACGCGTTTGTTTAGATTGCTGTCAGTTAGTATTTGATTAAATCTCCTAAGTTAGGATTTGATTTAGTTTTTTAAGATGGGTGTTCGGAAAAAAACTTGGAGTTCACAGCATCTAAACAAGGAGAAGTGTTAAAGATCACGCGTTTGTTTAGATTGCTGTCATTTAGTATTTGATTAAATCTCCTAAGTTAGGATTTGATTTAGTTTTTTATTTGATTTAGTTTTTGATTTGTTTACTGGTTTGTTAGCAGATTTCTGCCCATCTTTTACCAGATTTTCTGCCTTTAGGTAGATTTTCTAAATATCTTTTTGTATTCTCTGTATATATATATATATATATATATTCTTCTTGCTCTTCATAATATAATCTTCTCATCAACCATTCAATCACTCACTCTTTTCACTAACCATATGGAAGGAAAAACATGGGATTTTGATTAGGGGCGTGTTTTTTTTAATAAGAACACTAGACTTTCATTGAGAAAAAAATGTAACAATACACGGCATACAAAAACGAAAAGCCCCAAAAAGGAGCCAGCTATATGAAAAATCTCCAATCAAGTAAAACGTGACCCAAAAAACTATGGTGTTACCTGCATGTTGCCAATAAGAAGAGCAAAGAGGATGAGACCAAGTACAGCTAATGCAATAGAAAAGATCACTTCACCCGGGTACGTGCTTGTTTGAAGCCCCTGCCCAAGCGTACTGCCGAGAATTGAAATAAAAATAAAATAAATAAAAGCACTACATTCAAAAACTTGGGCACATAAGCTTCTGCACTTTCAAGTATAATCATCATTTTCATGCAATTTATTGGGTAAAAGATCATGTACGAGAATTTTCAACCTTGGTCCAATCAATAAGGCGAAAAAAGATAACCAAAGGTATAGTTACCAATCGTATCAACTTTGATGTTCATTTTCTTGCAGATTGACACTACAATAGATTTGACAACGGAACTTCTCACAAACCTCGGTACATGATGCACAAATTTTTTCTACATGAACATGGGTGCATAATGCATAGGAATGACCAAGGATGATGCACGAGGTACATGCATATATAGTAAAAATCTCCCTGGTGAACGACAGCCTTTTAATATACATGGCAGACACAGTACACTGGCTAATTTACATAGTGTAATACATACCTTAAGTTTTGTAGCCCCCACCACAGACAGTAACAATATTTAACGATAAAACTCTTAGATGCGGCAATACCAGAGGACAGAGCCTGTTTAAAGATTCCAAAATCAAACTGATCATTATCATCAGCAGGTTTGCAACTTGACTTAATGCCATCCACACCTGTCTGGTTCCAAGTTGCATAACCTTCCATGCCTTGGTTACCACAATATAAGAAATCTTTCCTGCAAATCGGGGCCTTACAATACTTCTGCCAACATGTATCATTGCGTTCCACAGCTAACAAGTACCATAATGCTCCAACTATCTGCAATGTTTTTAAGTAAGGTAAAAACAAACTCAATTTGGTTGATAACTGATTTATGTTCTTATTGCTTGAAGTCTCAGCCAACTTGTAAATAAACACATACGGTTCAAAAAACTATTTCTTTGTTTTCAAATTTTCGTTAAACTTTTGAGAACAATTTTAATTTAATAATTCAATATAATTTTATACCATAAGTATTATTTTAATTTTAATAAAAATAATGGAAGTATTCAAGCATAGTCAATTATTGTTAACTGTTAGGTTTCTTTTTATTTTTATTTTTATTTTTTTAAAAGAGAAACCGAGCTTTCATAGAAAACGGTGAATAAGTACACCAGGGCGCACACACACAAAAAAAAAACTAGTCCAACAAAAAGGAGTTCCAATCAATTAATCAAAGCAATAAAACCAATAAGCAAAAAGGTTATCCAGCCCAACACCAAAATCTCCATATCCATCCAAAACAAATCCAACATTACAAAAACAAGTGCTCACGTTTATAGTGTCATACAGACAAGGGTTTTCAAACTTAGCCACAAATCTTAAAAAATGGGGAAAAAGTCAACAAAGAGGTATCAATTTAATGACTAACCAAGTTTAAGACTTAATTTGATGAACTTAAAACCTTCAGGTCAAATTCCACCTTACGAGCAAAGCACAGATAGTACAAAACTAAAATTCTCTTAAATTATTGATTCTTAACAGGAAAGTCAAAATTGAGCTGCTTATGTCCAACTACCAATCATTAACAAACTCCATAAAATAAAAAATAATAAATAAATAAATAATCAATATAACCTGGAGCAGTTATTTATAAATAAAATTAAATGCAAAATTCTTAACAAACTGTGCACCAACTGCAGAGGGAAAGGGAGGGACTTACATGACTTGCAAGCATATATAATAGCAAATAATATGCAGCACCTGCCCAAGCAGTTTCAGCAAATACACCTGTTGTCCTTTTCAATTCTGAAGTCAATGGTACCGCTCTAAGAAATCTTGGGATATATTGTAGGAATACAATTAAAAGAAGGGCTTGTTTTGTCACATATACATCGGAACCTTTTGACCTCTGAAGAAATCTCCAAACCACAATCTGCATATAAATAAATGGCAGATCAATTCTCAATATCCACAGTCTTACTAGCAAAACTCACGAGAATTACTGGAAGTGTGAAAATTGGACTGTGAATATAAGATTGTGAATTCTCAATAAATGGCAGATAGATTAGATCCCATTAGGCTCCTTTCAGGCTACTATTTTTGTTGGGCCCTTTATTTGTTAGCCCCTGTTTGACCCTGTGGTATTCTTTCATTTTTATTTTTTTTTTCCCTCAATGAAATCATGATTTATCAATTAAAAAGATATGTTTCAAAATAAGAATTTCTCCAAACAATATTTACAGCAATAAACTACTAATAAATAGATAATCAAAACCGAGGTTGGCATAAACCTAAATACCCTACTCTTCCATGTGGATAATCAACGCAAAGTTGTCACTTTGCTTCTGATCATTAGAGCCTTTCCGCTATCTTTGAGCTCAAGATGAATATAACTAAATCAACTATGGCTAACGTAAACCTAAATACAAAAGAAATAAAGACTGCCTCCTTATGGGGTTGCCTAATGCAATCCTTTCCCAGTACATAATTGGGCCTTCCCAAGATCCAATCATGAAAAATAATAATAAATAAAAATCAGTGAGGCTTAGCAAATGGGACACATTCTGCTCTAAAGGTGGCCAGCTCACCCTCGTTCCAGCAATCCTTCTAAGCCTACTAACCTATTATCTCTCAATGTTTTCTGCCCCGAGGAAAATCTGTACAAAAATTGATAGAACGCTGTTGAACTTTCTTTAGGAGGACACATATGAAGAAAGGGAATTACACTTACCAACTGAAAGATAGTTGCTTCCCCAACTTGGAACGACAGTTTTGGTCTAGCTAGAACCAAGGACAAAAGCATGGCTCTTCTTTCCTAGTAGATTAATGAAGATTATGATTTGTTATGGAAAGATGTGATTTGAGCCAAATACTGAACAAGTGCATCTAAAAGTTTCCCTCAATATGCAGATTCATTAGCTTGAGAAGCCTTCGGTTTTGCATCCTGAAGCTTAAAGGTATGTTCATAATAATATCTCTCCTATTACAAGTATGGCATTAGCACCTTCTTTTGGAATAAGTACTAGATTAGCAGAGACATCTCAATTCTCAAATGTCGCTTCCCTAGGATCTAGGGTCTCTCTACTTAGCAAAACAATTATACTTGTGAGATGTGGGATAAACGAAGAGGAAGATAGGCATAGAGCTAAGAAGGCCTCTAAGAGTCGATGACTAAGAAGATTGGAATCACTTTCCAAAATTATAAACAGCAAAATGCCCTCCGCTGGATAAATTGACATGGAGTTTTGAAAAGGGCAGGGCTTTCTCTATGACATTGTTACAAGGTTCCTTTACATTTGACTATCAATTTCTCTCTCCTACCTCCTATAAGTTATGGAAATGAAAGCCACTAGGAAAAATGAAAAATCTTATATGATCTCTTGCTTTACATAATTCACAAGAGATTTTTGGCTCTAGGCTATCTACCCGAACTGGTGCATTCTATGTAAACATTCTTGTAAGAAGGAAGCTAGAAACAGAGTTCGCTGGCTTATGTTTCCATTGATTTTGGAACTTTTTCCCTCAACTCCCAACAGTTAGAGGCACATTTGATATTTTCAGATTTTTGGTATATGTGGTTCATTTCCTAAGGGATATACACGAGCAATCAAACAAGGGTCCCATAAGATTTTTCTTGATAGGTTACTAGATAGATTCAATTCCTTGGATAGTGTCTGAAGGCATTCCCCATTCGTCTTACTTTCGCAATAGGGCATTCTCAAGAGGCATCTGGAGGATCTGGGTCATTTGTTGTGCGAGTTTAAATTCGTGAACTACCTTTAGGATCGGTGGTGTAGGGCTCAGAATAGGGATGAGCATTTTTTGCTGGAGGTGGTGGTTGTGCACTCCACTTTTGGAGGGAAGAGTAGGGTGTTGTAGCAAGCATGCTTCTTTGCTATTTCGTTAGGGTATTTGATTGGAGTGTAATAGTAGGATTTTAAGGGATGTTGAGAAATCTAAGAGAGGAGGGCTTGTTTTTTGCTTGCCCTTGTATTCTTTCACTTTTTTAAAGAAAGTTTCGTTTCTTACCTAAAAAAACAAGGTGGTAAGTTTAAATTGTTTACATAAAGAAGAAAATCTCAGAAACAGAGAAAAAAGGCATATAGAGCAAAATAGCTAATTGTGTCCATACCTGTGGAAGGGGCAGCACAGACACCAAATCAATGATGAAATACCGCCGCAAGTATCGCTTTGCAATTTGTGTAGGATCAATCACAAGTTCACCTCTCCCAAACACCCGAGATGATGGAGCAATATAAGCTGTCCGGAATTGGAGAGCCATGTGGACAAGATAGAAAACATCAATAATTGTCCGCAATGTTGTCACTGTAATTGCCAGCTTTCTATCAATGCCAAGACAGTTTGAGTTTCCATTAATAACAGGAACATAAAAGAACAGTGGGTCCACAGATATTGCCAAAAAACATGATATGACAAAAAGTTTATTGAAAAATAAGAGCAATTTGTCTTGAGGGTCGAAGATCTTCATCTTTGACTCTTTAAGATCCTCTGGAAATACAGCTCGAGACACTCCAAACTTGAGTGATCGGCCAATTGATTTAAGTCCTTCAGACCCTTTCCTCATTCCTCTCTTAAAGGATCCAGACGACTTATCATTTCCATTGACTGCACGGTTAAATCCATCTATATTAAAACCACATCTTCTCATTCCACTATCAGAAGGCGATGACAATCTGGAGTCCAAGTCATCCAACCTTGAAATAAATAATCAAAACGAAAAAGCATGTCAGATTTAAGTCTTATATTGTGTAACATCCATAAAAAGTCCTCAATCATCACTATATTAAAAGGAAGACATTGGAAAAACAATTTTTTAACAAGTTTGTCCACCTCCTTCCACTGATGATTCAACAACGCCTTCCACGGAATCCATTTCCGTTTGATTCATCAATTATAGATTATTTTTCCAAAATGACAAATGTATGTGTACATACAAATATATGAGCAAATTTTTTGGAATTTGAAATCAAATTGTTTTTTTTTCAACGATCTTCCAATGCATATTTAAAGATTTTCTTTACACGTTTGCGTTATATAGCTACAACGGCTAAACTCCAAACTTGTACATTTATTGAATAGTTGAAAAGTTTCACATGACTGCAGGAAGTACACTGTTAGCCATCTTCACCCGCATAGAGGAAATAATAAAATGGAACAAAATAAGAACCACTTTACCTCACAAACTTTTCTCGCTGACCACCCATCAGTTGTGACTTGTAACCACAATCAAACATTTTCTGTAAGCATCTGAATTCATGCAGAAAAACATGTTAAGATAGATACCGTTCACATTAGCCACAAACGTATAGTCACTGGCTACTGGAGAAGTTCAATGCCCATATTTTGAACAAAAATAATATGAAACTACAATTTCCAAGGACTTATATGTTGAAGTACATATTATCAAAGAATGATCAACGCGCTAGAGTGAATGTGAGATCCTACACCGGTTGGGGAGGAGAACGAAGCATCCTTATAAGGATGTGGAAACCTCTCCCTAGCAGACGCGTTTCAAAAACCTTGAAGGGAATGTCCAAAGAGAACAATATCTGCTAGCGGTAGGCTTGGGCCGTTACAGTAATAACATATGCCATAGGAGTTACCACGCATGAACACCAATTGGTATAATAAATTGACCAGTGACTACCCTATCTTTTTTGTGTTAACCAGCAATTTTCCTAAGCGCTCCACATTCTAACCGTTTGCTTCCAAAACGCGCTTCAATTTTCTAGAAAAGTAAAACCCACAAGTTACAACCGATTAGATCGATACATTTGCAGGCTAGGAGATGAAAGAGTCCCATACCCATCACTTCTTACAACTTTGATCATACATAAAAACCAAAGAACTAAGATCGTAATCATGGGACTCTCAACGAACCCTTCGAGAGAAATCATTTCCAAAAACCAGGCTTCCTGGATTATCAGGTGATATCAAGATTACAAATGATACTCAACATAAGAAGCAACAAAATCACCCCCCACTCTCCATAAACTAAACCCTAAAAAACAAAACTACTTCCCTTCTTTCAATTTGTTCAAAGCCCATACGCCATGCCCAACCCTCCCAATATCATCCGAGGCCATTGAAACAGTCAATTACACAAACTCATGTATGTCAAGCAAGCAGAAACAAAACCCCACCCCTTCAAACTCCAGCATCCAAATCATACAACTCCAATACTACCAACAAACAATCAATCAATCAGGTAAATATGATTACATTACGAGTGTTCATATGCTTAAACTAGTCAATGAAAGAGACTCACCACAACCAGAAATCGTCAGCTCAGTCCATGGCGCGCAGAGAGCGGGAGGAAATTAAAACAAAGCAGTGAAGCCCGGAATTAGAAATGGATTCTGAGATGAATAAAAGAACACACACACAACTAAATCTTCGGGGAAGGCTCGAACGCGTTAAGCGGAGGAAAACGGAGGACTGATAAGCAACAGCAAGCGCCTCTCTTGAAGCCGACGACGATCATTGACATCTTCAAGTAGATAACTACTATATTACCCCTCACGGCTGACTGAGTCAACAGTTGTCTTTTTTTCCCTAAAATTATATTTTAAAATAAATAGGCTAATTTAATTAAACTTTTTATAAAAAAAAAATTATATTTTTTTAAATGAGATATTAATTAAATTTACTCAAAATTAACTTTTTTTTTTTTTTTCCTTCAAACTTTAAGAATCATTTATTTACAAATTTTTAAAAAGTATTTTTAGACGAAGTTTTAATTATATTTTTATTAATTTAATTTCTAAACTCAACCCAACTATTTTTTTTTAATTCAATAATTAAATTCTAAGTTAAAAAAAATCAATTTTGTATCTTAAAAACCGAAAATATAAAAAACACATTTTTTTTTTACTTCATTTATTTTGAAACAACTAACAAATATTTCTTAAATTTACCATAAATATCTATACATTTTTTCTTTTTATATTTATATAATTAATTTTGGAAAGAAAATGCGCATTTCTGAATGAGTTTGCAGTCGAAGCGGAAATGGACCTAGGGTTAGCTTTAAGCTACTTCTGACTAAATCCCGTAGAATCTCTTCTCATACTCTAATAATCAAATCTAAGAAAATCAGCCTGTAATTAACTTAATCTTCCCCTCGTTAATCTGATCGGGCAGCTAATCAGTCTAGAGCGTTATTACTAACTTATTAAGATAGGCTGAAAACATCAGTGAATTTCAACACGAATATGTCCTGGTTTCGACACCAGTTCACTTATTTTAAGCACTGGACAGGCTTACAAGCACCGAGAATAAAAGGCATTCTTCCAAAATCAGACGAGTACAGGTCTGATGCCCAAGTCAGATTCTTTCAAACCTTCAATGTGAACCCGTTGTATATGTATTATATAAGAATCAAGCCCCTAAATGCAGCACAACGGTTATACTCTTTGAAAAAAAACTTCTATACTTTTAAAAGTCGGGTCGATATTCTTGTATTTTCAAAAATATTTTATTGTTAATATATGAGCCGAAATCATTGATGTTTATATATACATAAACACAAATTTCTCAATAGCATTTTATAAATTTCACTTTCATTAAAAACGTCCTGTCTCAACCATTTTATTTTAGGTTAATTTATAAAAACGACCCATTTTTTAGGTTAAATTATAGAAACTGCTCATTAACGATATACTTTATTTCAATAATGCCACTGAACCTTTAACGTCTTATATATGCTCTTAAATTTTCTATAAAAAAAATAAATAAAATTAAAAATAATATTCTCATACTGATATAGTTTGTACATAGTTTCAATAATATTCTAAATTTTAAAAAATTACATTAATGAAACTGTTATCAACGAGTCATTGCACGTCATCTGTAACTATGGACCTAACATTTCCTTATTTTCCCTCTTTTTTGTATCCGTTTATTCTCGTTATTTTATTCTCCCGTCTCTAAAATCATCTGATACAATCATGGTATCGACTATAACAAGAATAAAGGAAAATAATGAAAATACCCTAAGATTTAAATTTTTTAACAGAGTTGTATGTAATTAGCTGAGTAAGGATGCTATTTACTCATTAAAATCGGCTCGAAAACCGGGCGAGGAATATCTGTTTATACCGAAAATGAAAATGGAGCGAGAATATTTTTCTCCTTGTTAATTAAGCGAAGACGAAGACGAGGACGAGGACGGGAAATAAATTATTTTTAAAATATATTTTGATATACAAAATGCAAAATTGGATTTATAATTTTTTTTTATAAGATTTAAATTTCTCTAGGAAAAGGAAACAAATAAATAAATAAATAAATAAATGATAATAATAGTAATAATAATAAATAAAGTTTCTGGAACCGTTGACAACAAGCAAAGAGAGACTGAAAAAGAAAAGATTCACTTCGAGAGTCGTTGCACCGTCGTCTCAACCAAAGCTTCGCTGGTACGAACTATTTCCCCCTTTTTGGGCAATAAATCTCTCTATTTGTTCTTCTATTTGTCCTAGATTTAGGTCAATTCAAGAGATCGTAGCTTAGGGATTCTTGATTTGATCGGTCGTTGACTCTGTTCGCTTGCTGGTAAAGTTTTGTGGAAAGGGTATGCGAGGAAAAAGTTGAAGGGAATCTCGTATTTTGCTGGTTAATCCATTGGATTTTTGTGATTTCTTAATAATTTGTGAGAATTTGGCGGTCGGAGTTGGGAGCTCGATTGTCGTTTGAGAAAAAAGGGGCTGGTCTGATTTTCTTTCCGCATGTAATGGGAGATTTTTTTTTAATATATATATTTTTTCTTGTTGATTTCGATTGGACGGGTTGTTAAAGAATTGTGTGGATTTTGGGGGTGATTGAAGTAGGTTTACGAATTTTGATGACTCTTCGTGCATACTTTGTTTCCTGCCTTTCAATTTTTTGGTTTCCACGAGGCGGCGAAGATCTTAGTTTTGTTTTCTTTGAGCTAGTTTGCATGTGCGAAGGCGGTATTTGTGCATAAAGTTTCGGTTTCATAGTTCATCAGAAAGGATTTTTTTTTAGTAAGTTTTCCTTTGATTTTCAATTGATGATATTGGTCGGTTAACAGATTTTAATGGTCTTTGTCACAATAATTTATGCCACTTTCAATGATCAAAACAAGATGATGTGCTTTCTATCAGCTGTTAGCGTCTAGGTTTTCGATATATGGGTTTTGAAGTTTTGAGATTCTACTTGTATATTCTTATTAAAAACTTTAATCTGCTTGCGAACAAGATGACAACCATTTGAAACTCATTGCTTGTTGTATGATCTTCTGCATTTGTTATTTTGACATTTTTCTTTACTGAACTTAAATATCAAACGTCATGTCTTCTGACATTTCAAGAGTTGTGCGTTTCCAGGTATTCTATTTAGGATTTTTCTTGATATTATTCAGTAGTAAAGATGAGTGACAACTTGATGGATAAAGTAAATGCCTTGGGTGAACGCTTGAAGATCAGTGGGACTGAGATGAGCCGAAAGATGAGTGCAGGTGTCAGCTCTATGAGTTTCAAAATGAAGGAACTCTTTCAAGGTCCAAACCAGGGTGATAAGCTTGCTGAGGATGCCACATCAGAGATGCTGGAAGAGCCGGATTGGGCCCTGAATCTTGAGATATGTGACATGGTTAATTCCGAGAAAATCAACAGCATAGACTTGATTCGCGGGATTAAAAAACGTATAATGTTGAAAAACCCTAGGATCCAGTATTTGGCATTGGCGCTGCTCGAGACATGTGTTAAAAATTGTGAGAAGTCTTTCTCCGAGGTGGCAGCTGAGAGAGTTCTTGATGAGATGGTGAAGTTAATTGATGATCCACAAACCGTTGTTAATAATCGGAACAAAGCTTTAATGCTGATTGAAGCATGGGGAGAATCAACTAGTGAGCTTCGCTATTTGCCCGTTTATGAAGAAACATACAAGGTATCCATATATTTCTCTCTCTCTCTTTTTCAGTACAGGTATTCATATATCTCTGACCTTCTGTCTTTTTTAAACATCTTATAATGAAAAGGATTTAGGGCTTTGCATAATCTCAGTGGATTAAGTTTAGAAGAATCGTTCATCTGCTGGCGTTTCCATTTTCTAAGTTTACACATAGAAGGATAGATACCATGCATATATTTAGTATCACAAATATTGTTTCTAAGAAATTTATGTCAGTTTGTAGTCTAGTAACTAAGCAACGAACTTTGTTTAACGCTTGGACATATGAAGCGGAACAAGCTTATCTTGAGAAGAAAAGCTTGATTTAATTAAAAGGGAAGTAGGACCACTTGGAAAGTCTTCATGTTGTACCCTTTTTGTTTCTATTTTATTTTTTCTTGTTATTTTAATTTTCACTTTCTTTTGTAATTACTCGCCTGCTGATGTATATGCTTCTTGGAGTTCGGTTAAATGTATTTCAGTGTGAGTTGATAGGGAGGGTTGTAGTGTTGTGAGGTTGGTTTGTTTTGTCTGGATTTGAATTTATTTGGTTTTTCGGGAGCGGATGAAGTATGTGGGGCATCAGAAAAGATTGCAGTATGGTATTAACTAAGTATGTAGAAAACTTGCTGACTGATATTGAAGCAACCAAAATTAAACAAATTGGAACGAGAAACCGAGAATTGTATGGATAAGAATTGTGTTAGGAACCTCTCAAATGTGCAAAAAAGAAAGACAATTTTGTATTCCTCTCTAGGAAATAACAAGGGTTGCCCCAAAGAATGCGTGTTCTTGTTGTTCTCCACAAAGGTGTTCTTATCTTTGTTTCTTGCTTCCTTCCGTTTCTACTCTGTGAATGGTAAGGCCGAACTAGGATGGTCTTAGGCTGTATGGAGTGGAAAAAATTCTATGAGGGATTTCTAACCCCGCGACTTAACACGTCATGAAGGACCAAACCTTAGATCTTAGTGTATGTGGTGTCCATATCTTTGGAGGAACCCTTGCCAACCCACTCAGTTTCACCCAATGATGAAAGGTCCACTCCCTTGTTCAAGTGGCTACATCCACATCATTCTTTGGTTTAGGAAATTCCCCTTCCCCAGTAGACCAAGGTGACTTGAACACATGGCCTTTCTCTTCGATACCAAATTCCAATTGAAGTGGGATGGATTGACCTAATCTCCCTAAAGGGAGGAAGTTCTATCTATTCCTGTATATCACTTAGGACAAAGTCAGTAGCGCAATTTCCAAATGTACTCCTGCCCCTTTTGAGGCACCCCAATTCTTTTGAAAGAGAACACAAAGCTTTTCATTGAAATTCTTGTGAAAAGCTAAAAACATCTATACATCATTGCATAGAAACACCTCCCTAAAAATTAAATGAGATGACCCTTAGATCCAAAAAAGTTAACATCACCCCCCCCCCCCCCCCCCNCCAAAAAAAAAAGAATCGAGATAACTAAAGAAAATGGCAATCCTGATCCATAACAAGATGTAAGACACTTTCAAAGAACTCTCTTGCCTTCAAACAAACCTTCCTCATCATAAACTCCAAAAGGCACCCTTTTTCCTTTGGAGACTTCCTAATTAGGTGCACCTTGTAAGCACGGGGATGAAGAATGCCCAATAGATTGTTTTATAGTCCTTGGAAGTCAATTGCTAAGTGCAAGAACTTGGTTGTGGAAAGTGTGTCTGATATGGAGTTAACCCAAAAGAAAGCTCTGATACCAAATGATATAGAATCACTTCAAGGGGAGTAAGATTCAGATTACCTTGTTGATCGAATATCTCACGGCAAGAACACTTGTTTGAGATTTGAATTACTCCACAAGCAAGATCGATCATGTCTAGCTTGAATGATTCTTGTTGATCAAATTTCTCCAGGCAAGAAAACTTGTTTGAGATTCAAATCACTCCACAAGCAAGATTGATCATGTCGAGCTTGAATGATTCTACATGCAACCTAAACTACATAGAATTGCATAGAATTGCAAAGAAACTTAGCCATTGGCTAAATGAAAGCAAGAATGCTTCTTTTACTACATTTTTCAAGTCTGACTTACAATGCTAACATACATGGCTTTATATAGTCACAAAATAAAACCCCTAACCTTGAGTCATTTTAAGAGTTTGTAACATTCCTACTTAATGACTATAATTAGCCACTATGTGTACTTTATGGTCATAATTAGCCACTATGTAAATAAACCTTACAATACATTAAAAGAAACACCAACTAAATTACTCTAAATTATGATCAAACCAAAATTTATAACAATGAAGCTTCATTCTTCTTCAATGTGGCATGAATTGAAATATCTTTTGATAATTTCAACAACATTTTCTTCACATCTTCATTGGAGTATATTGTATGATTGATGTCTCTTGGTTCATATGAATGTCTTTCTTACTGTGGCTGATTTGTAGGCTTATCTGGTCAAGTTGCATGCAGTGAGGAGAGACTTTTGTCCTAATGGGTTTAAATGAGAGAGTTTCTAGATATGTGAATTTTCAGTTAAAATTTAAAGGAATCATGTCAATGGTCATCTTTATATCCTTTTGAAGTTTTAATCTGCAGGGTCTTTTTCTATGATGCCCAATCAACAAACGAGCACTAAAACCTATCATCCACCTCGAACCTTTAATGCCCCTAATATGGAAACATAGTTTTTTTTTTTTCTTTTCTCTTATCTTGGACTTTTTCTTAGTTTCTGCCATGCACGACGAATGGGAGAGTAACAATTTCAGATTTTAGTTCCCTATTTTTTCTTTTTGATGCTTGCCCTGAGTAGGGCAGAAAATTGATTATTACATCTTCTTTTGTTTTCATTTATCAGAGTTTAAAATCAAGAGGCATTCGATTCCCTGGTCGGGACAATGAGAGTCTTGCACCCATTTTCACTCCCCCTCGCACTGTTTCAGCCTCAGAGACGGAAGTCATTTATACTGAACAGTATCATCATGATATTCCGGTGCACACCTTTACAGCTGAAGAAACAAAGGAAGCATTTGACGTCGCAAGAAACAGCATTGAGCTTCTATCAACAGTGTTATCCTCATCGCCCCCTCAGGATACAGCGGAGGTAATGCATCTTTTTCATAGTGTTCTTAGTTTTCTCTGTCTTACATTTATCATATATAATGCTTTAAACTTTTAATATGTGATACAAATGGATGTTTGGAACATTTCATGGTCTAATATTCATTTAAAACTCGGTGAACTACTGTAGCTGATCTTAAGCATAAACTCTATTCCTGGTCAAATATCCTAATAAGATTTATGAAAGGTACATGTAAGAAATAGAGTACAAAAAGACCTATTAATCGTCCTCGGTTGAATTATAAATTTTTTCTCTGAACTGCCATAGATAAACTACCATTACCAAATCGCCCCAATTTTTTCCTCCTGAAATTTGAACTTCACAACTCCTCAACTTGTATTGAGGCTCATGGTTGTGGATAGACTGGTTACAGGTGTTTCGAAATCGAAGCTGGTCAGAGCTATGACAATAGGCTACTTTAAATCAGATCTGTTTTTTCGATAAGAATCCAAACAAGAATAAGAACAGCTCAAGGGTGAGGGCAGGGGGTCGAGGGTACCCCTCCCAAACATGGATACTTTAAAATCAGAACTGGAACTCAGACAATCCTACATTGCGAATCGTCATGAAAACATGGTGTCGGAGAATATTCGCTTTCTAGGTTCCTTTTGGTATTCATTACCATAAGATTTAAGAAATGCTCTGCTTCTTCTAATTTTCAGAGTTGCAATTAATTTTGTTAAATTGGACCTAAGAGTAGGGATTATATTTTGCCATATTAGTGCAATTGGACTTGGACTCCCTATTTTTGGTTTGATGCTTAAATTTTCCCATAAAAAGAGTGCCTGTGACCCATGGGATTCTCCTTTGCTCCAGGTAAATTTTATCGAAATTGGTCGATGTTCAAGCCGATTGTTTTGTCGATTCGATCATATACCAATAGAATGATCCTACCTTGTTTCTCCCCCTCTGCAGGATGATCTGACCAGCACACTCGTACTACAATGTCGCCAGTCGCAATCAACCATCCAAAGCATTATCGAGACCTCTGGAGACAACGAGGCCCTACTTTTCGAGGCATTGAACGTAAACGACGAGATTCAGAAAGTACTTACCAAGTATCAAGATCTGAAGAAGCCCTCAACTGTTCCACGTGAACTAGAACCTGCCATGATACCAGTTGCTGTGGAACCTGATGAATCTCCCCGTCACGCCAAGGAAGACGCTCTGGTTAGGAAACCTGCCACTTCTCGCGGCCGATCTCTCGGTGGAAGCAGCGATGACATGATGGACGATCTCGACGAGATGATATTTGGCAAGAAAGGAGGAAGTGCATCCGATCGGGGACACGAATCAAAGAAGCCTGATTCGTCAAAAGGCAATGATCTCATTTCCTTTTGAGCTTTGTTTGAACAGATGATAATCACACTATGTTGATCTAGAAAAGATTCATTTGATGTTAAAAGAAAATGTGTTTATGTAACTTCTTCGTACATTACATGTTTTAGATGCGTCTTGTAAACTTCTACGTTAACTTCTGCACGTTTTTAAGTTCTTGGTGTTCGGATTTGGTACCATACGATGGCGTGTGCGTATATATTATTATACACACGATACGATTTATCATTTATGAATAATACAAGTTTCGCTTTAGTGTTCGTTTGGAAGGTATGATTCCAAACACAATAGTTTATTATAGTTTAGTAAATAAGTCGAATTATTAATCAAATTTCTCACCCTTCTTGTTCTTTCTATTATCCCCTTTTCTTTTGGGACAGACGGCTAATACTAATCTAATAAGTTCAGTTGTAGTCTGATCTATTGGTTCGGACACCAGACAACTCGTGCCTGCCTCCATAATTATAAGGTCGAAAGTTCGAGCCCTACCACCAAAATTATATGGTCGATAGTTTGAGCCCAACTTTTGAAATTATGAGATTGATAGTTCGAGCCTTACCTCTGAAATTATAAGATTGATAGTTCGAACCCTACCTCTGAAACTATAAGGTCGATATTTCGAGTCCTACCTTCGAAATTATAGCCTTACCTCCGAAATTATAACGTTGATAGTTCGAGCTTTGCCTTTGAAATTATAAGGTCGATAGTTCGAGCCTTACCTCCGAAATTATAAGTTCAAAAGTTCGAGCCCTACCACCAAAATTATAAGGTCGATAGTTTAAACCTTACTTCTGAAATTATAAGACCGATAGTTCGAGCCCTACCTCTAAAATTATAAGATCGATAGTTCGAACCCTATCTCTGAAACTATAAGGTCGATATTTCGAGTCCTCCCTTCGAAATTATAAGGTCGATAGTTCGAGCCTTACCTCCGAAATTATAACATTGATAGTTCGAGCTCTGCCTTTGAAATTATAAGGTCAAAAGTTCGAGTCCTACCACCAAAATTATAAGGTTGATAGTTTGAGCCCTACTTTTGAAATTATAAGACCGATAGTTAGAGCACTACATCTGAAATTATAAGATCGATAGTTCGAACCCTACCTCTGAAACTATAAGGTTGATATTTCGAGCCCTACCTTCGAAATTATAACGTTAATAGTTTGAGATCTGCCTTTGAAATTATAAGTCGATAGTTTGAGCCCTACCTCCAAAATTATAAGCTCGACCCTTTGAGCTCTACATCTAAAATTAAAAGGTTGATAGTATGATCCTACTTTTGAAATTAAAAAAAAAAAAAAAAAAAAAAAAAAAAAANAAAAAAAAAAATTTGGTGGATTGCCCATGTATTTGTTCTTCACCATTCACATTCCTAATTGCGAAATAGAAATTCTGGAGTTGAACAAGCAACGCCATGCGAGGGAGGAACCTTTCTTCATCAATGTCTGCTCAGATCCAGAGATCCAATCGATCTCCACTTCTCCTCTTCACACTCTCTCTTCTCGCCATTTCCATCCTCTTCATCCTCGTTTTTCTCTCCCCTTCCAATCCCAATCCAACTTCCTTCCACCATCCAATTTCCTCTCTCAAACCCGAGACCTCATTCGTCATCTCACTCGAGCATTTCCTCACTCACAAGGCTCCGAAATCCCCTCCGAGTCGCGATGATACGGTTCCTGCGGCCGGAGATGTCGAACAGGCGTCTAGGAAGCTCGATGAGGCACTTTCGGAGGCAGAAATGGGGCGGGTGGTTCGAGATCCGTACTATCCCTTGGGGTCGCCGATTAGAGTTTACGTTTATGAAATGCCGTGGAAATTCACTTACGATTTGCTGTGGTTGTTTAGGAATAGCTACAGAGAGACCTCCAATCTCACCTCTAATGGCAGCCCCGTGCACCGTCTTATTGAACAGGTATTCTATTGTGTCAAGTACACTTAATCGATAGTATTATAGTGTAGGTTTATTGATCTATATTTTACGCTTTCCTCACTTGTGACTTCGTGAATTTAACGCTATATTCGTGTGATTTTCAATATTACTCGAGTGAAAAGGACACTGCTGAGCGATTATCTAAATTAATAGAGAGGAAATGGCATTACCGATCCGATAGTAGATACTCTAACATCGACTCAAAGTTCTATCAATAAATCAGGCTGTTTAATCTATTATGTAAACAATTAACAAGTGAACTGGTTTGAATCGTACTTCTTACATAGATTGAAAACGATGTTAATCTTCTAGTCGATATGGATGATGGACTTCCCTTTTTTTTCTTAAAAATTCCGGAAAACTTAAATTGATTTGGTATTCTACTGCTTGAAAGTGTGGATTATTTTTGTGGTAGTTTTATATTACATTCGTTTATCTCGTTCCTTGTTGATATTCTGATGGAGCGGGCGAAGTCATATAGAAGTCGCCGGGTAGCTTTGCTTCAGTGTATATTGATATGCTTGTAGTTTTCCATTGTACTTTAGTTATTTCAGATTTACATGTTTCTATATGTCGTAACTAAAACGCCAAGAAATGGGTTTCTTTTGTAGCATTCTATAGATTACTGGCTGTGGGCCGACCTAATTGCTCCAGAGTCAGAGAGACTGCTAAAAGGCGTGGTGAGGGTTTATCGACAGGAGGAAGCAGATCTCTTCTATATTCCCTTCTTCACAACTATCAGCTTCTTTTTGTTGGAGAAACAACAGTGCAAATCACTTTACAGGGTGTGAGTGAGCTTCCAAGGTTTTCTGTTATTATTCTTCCAATTGTTATGCATGACATGCCTATATCGCTATTAGTAATTTTTCTCACTTATCAAATTTTGTAAAAGCAGTTGTTTCCTTTCTTTATTTTATTCATAGTCATATGAAAAGATACGACAATATTCTTTTTAGGGGAGTTTAGTGCTGGCTTTATTTCACACATGCTCTGTGAGTTGATTGGTTAGTTTGATTATGTGCCCAATTAGTGGGTTAGTTATAATATTAGATCTACTTCCTACTGCTGAACTAATTTATGCCGTTTTCTTTGAGGCGGAAGTGGGTTTCTTTAAGCAATCAGGTGACAAGGGGATATTTTCTCTTAAGCGAGTACTCTCTAGAAGTGACTGGTACTAGTTGTAAGGGAGGATTGAGTTGCCAATCTTACTTTCATTCCTTCTATAGGATAGGAAGAGATCCCGTTGGCTATGGGCCTAAATACTGTGGAGACAATGGTTACAACGACCAAGGTATTCAATGAACAGGCTTAGTTCAACATGGTTTGTGCAGAGTCCCTATATCTAGAAGAAAACATCCTAAGGGAAACGATTTTTATGGCATTTAAAACTGTTGTTGGTGGGTAAGGGTGGTGCAATGTTTAGGTGTACTTTTGAGAAGCCTAGTGGTAGAGGAATAAGGAGTACGTATGGATTCATTAATCCCATTAATGACTTGAATTTGCATCTCTTACATGCCAATGAAAGTTTGACTTCCTCCTGTCGTAGAGGGCAGCTGATCTTATCAGTTGTATTGCATCGTTCTATTTCCTGGAGCATAATTATTTTGGAATGTTATTTTGGTTCAAAGTTCAGTTGTTTGTTTTTGCTCCATAAAAGCATTGATGTACTTTTTACATATGGATCCAGGAGGCTCTAAAGTGGGTGACAGATCAACCTGCATGGAAGCGATCTGAAGGCAGGGATCACATACTTCCTGTTCATCATCCATGGTCTTTTAAGACCGTTAGAAAATCTATGAAGAAGGCCATTTGGTTGCTACCAGATATGGACTCTACAGGAAACTGGTAGACATTTACACGATAGAACCTCATAGTAGATATTGAATGTGCTGTGAAGGTTAATTAAATGACATGTACTGATATTTTTAGGTACAAGCCTGGGCAAGTCTATCTGGAAAAGGACCTTATTCTTCCCTACGTTCCAAATGTTGATTTATGTGACAGAAAATGCTTAACGGATGGGCAATCAAAGAGAAACGTACTGCTCTTTTTCCGTGGTCGGCTCAAAAGAAATGCGGTAAGTTTTGGTCAATACCAGTGTAATTTCTGCACTCTATACCATTTCTTCGTTCATTTTCTTGATGTGTAGTAAGATGCATGTACTTCCTTTAGTGAGTCCCATGAACTTTCTTTGGTCAGTTATGAGTTGATTTCTTAAGAGGGAACCAAACAGAGCCATGTAATTTTTTTTTAAAACTTGAGCTGGCGGTGGATGAGTGCTTTGGTAGTAGACTAGAACCATGACATAGCTCTTGATAGACTATTCTATTTTCTCTTAGGGAGGAAAGATACGGGCAAAACTTGTTGGAGAGCTAAGTGGTGCAGATGATGTAATAATAGAAGAGGGAACGGCTGGAGAAGGAGGGAAAGCAGCCGCTCAGAATGGAATGCGCAAGTAATATGCAAGCTTTTATTTTAACCTCTTATGCATTTTCTTTTGTTACCATTGCAATTTTCAGATTGTCGAATTTCTTCTTCCATCACTAGGTCCACCTTTTGCTTAAATCCTGCTGGCGACACTCCATCATCTGCCAGATTGTTTGATGCTATTGTCAGCGGCTGCATTCCTGTCATTGTTAGTGATGAATTGGAGCTTCCATTTGAAGGAATACTTGATTACAGGAAGGTAACTCAATGTATCAATGTCACTTTCTTTGTAGTATTTACCTTGAAGCAAAATTGGTAACGTATTTAATTTCAATTACGGTAATGAATTTGAGACATTCCATTGGATTAAGAATTTTGCATTTGGTATAATCTTTGGTTATATAAGATTGAAATTAAAATTCATCTGTCAATGAAAATCGCATGAGAAAACATCTTGGAAGTAGGAAAAGTTACGGTCTCTTCTAATATGTGTCAATTGACGAATTTAGATCAAGTGGGTATTGTAGAAATTGTGCTCATTTAAATTTATTGGTTTTCTATAAAAAGAAAGAAGTTTTCTAAACTTGATGGATGGGATGAACAGTTGGTTTTTTCCATCCATTTCCATATACCGACTACTTGTGATGAACCACATGATTAATAGCATCATTTCATCTCCGTGGACAAGAAAGTTGTGAATGAAGTACACGAGATCTCGTGGAACGTTTATCTATGATGTCCTAGAGCTCAAATGACATTTTCCTCATGCAGATTGCGTTATTTGTTTCCTCTAGCGATGCTCTAAAAGCAGGATGGCTTTTAACATATTTGAGAAGTGTTAGTGCCGCTGATATCAGAAGACTGCAACAAAATCTCGCTAAGGTGTGCATCTCCTCCAAAATTTAAGTGGTTCTAATAATACCTTTATAGTGTCATTGCTTGCTCTAAGTGTTTGGTACGAGTTCATAACTTTTTATGCGTTACTTCTACCAATAACTTCTTAGGCATTCAAGCTTATAGGGAAGAGCATCACGTATCCTTCTAGTGCTTAGTGTGCTTACATCTTGAATGCTTTTGGTTCCTCAACTGAGATATATACTAGTCGATTTCAATGATCGATTCTTTCTGATATAATATACATTATGGTGATTTCTTTTTCGGGGCCTTTTTTGAATGGACAACAACATTAGAATTTCTGAAACAGCAACGGATTAATTTAGCATTGTGTTATTTGTTTTTGTCTCTCTTGGGTAAATTTGATGGTCCTTACATTTGAAATCTTTGTTATCTTTTTTGTGCCAATTGGAAGAGTTCTCTTTTAGTAACTTCCTTGGGGCTTGGCTCTCCTCCCCTCATTTTAAAATTTCATTGTATCACTTTTTTTTTTTTTTTTTTTTTTAAGAAACAATTTCATTGATGAGTGAAATTTACGAGAGGGATGTATAATCCATGATGTTTACAAAAGACCTTCCCAATTTGCAATGAGGGAGGTATAACTATAGGAAGTAAAAATATTAGACATTTCTGTGGCATTCGTGTTATCGAAACTAAAATATTTTCACTTTTCTCATACAAATTTAGTGTTACTGAAACTAATTTCTTCTCTTTTTTCGTGGCATTCGTCAGTTCTCAAGACATTTCCTTTATTCCAGTCCAGCTCTACCCATGGGTCCGGAAGACTTGGCTTGGAAAATGGTTCGTTTCTCGTCCTTCGTCTCTACTTTCACCCTTAGCTTGTGATGTTTGGTCGAATTAAGTCAACGTTTTAACAAACTATTTTGCCATGCTACCAAAAACCAACCATTAGCACATGTGGGCATTCTTTTTTCTTTTTCGAAGAAACTAACTTTCACGGACAAAACCCGAGCTGAAAAAACCAAGAACTGGAGAGGGAGGCTATTTTCTTTTGGAACAAGATACAATTTTCTTTTCACGAGACTAATACTCAAAGATACAATCCGTATTGATTCATTAACTTTCCGGGTCATGATTCCGAGCAGTGAATTTTGGCGCTCGTTAGGTTTTGTGCAATTTTGAAGTAAATGAATTTCATTGTAATGGAGTTTGGTTTGGTTGTGTGCAGATTGCTGGGAAGTTGGTGAATATAAAGCTTCATACGAGGAGATCCCAACGTGTGGTAAAAGAATCAAGAAGTGTGTGTAGTTGTGAATGCAGGCCTTCAAATTTGACCAACTCCCCTCCTCCTTCCTTGTTATAATCTCTTATATCTTACCCATTGCTCCAATGCCTTGCCTTCGATTGGGAGCCAAAATTATTACTCCCAACTCACCAACTCACCATGGGAGAATTTTATTTGCTCTTTCTCTATATCGAATTTGTAGTGGAAGACTATTTCATATTCTTCTTTATAAATTTTATAAATTTTGTAGAATGTCATTTTTTTTTAAAGATATTTACATTTGTAAAAGTCTCTTGATGTAAGATGTTAGTTTGCATTATATAATCGACTCATCTTAAATAATTATAATTTAATTAAAAGAAAAATATTTGAATTTGGTGGTCGAATGAATTTAGTATTTTCAAGTCTAAACTTTGTAGGTTTGTGACTAATAAGTTTACGTCTTAACTTTGCTTTTAATTAAAGAAAGCAATGACAAAATGAAAGTTGAGAAAGCACTAGGGGTGCACATTCAACCCAAAAACTCGGACCAACCCAACTTGAACTATATAGGTGAAGTTCATTTTTCTGAACTTGAACGGAATCGGTTCGGTTTAGGTTCATTTTTCTAAACTCGAACGGAATCGGCTCGATTTCGTATGCGTAGAACCCACGGGTTGACTCGAGACAAATAAAATATATAAAATATATTAAAAATCCTTTTGTATTAGTGGGTTTGCGAGGCCCGTCTAGGAACAAGTTCGATGCCAATTATTTTATTTAATTTCTTTTATATTATTTATTTAATTTTATGATTTTGACCCTGTTAAACTATATTAATATGTTGCATTTTCCCTTGTTTTTTTATTGATTTTTTTTATTGAATAATTATAGATTTGTTTGTAAACTTTTAATATATTTTATGTTCAAATAATTATAAAAGGTGGATAAATAAAACTTTAAAAGAAAAATTTGACAAATCAATCTAAAAGAGAGGGTTGAGTTGGGTTATGAAAAGTTTTGGGTTTGGTTGGGTTACTAAGAACTTTTGGGTTTCCCAACCCGGACCATGTAAATTTCGCCCAGAACCCGGACCATGTAAACTCTTCGAAAGCATGACACCACAGCAAAAATAAAATAGAATTCAACCAAATTTTAAAATTTTAAATATTATAGAATTCAAAAGGGGTGAATTTGTCAGAAATAAGTTCTCATATTTTAAATATTTCACATATGATGAAATGATACAATACTCGAATATATTTGTCCCTACGTATTTAAAATGACCCAAAAAAAAAAAAAAAAAAAAAAAAAAAAAAAAAAANTAGAAAAACAGACGACCTCAAAAAATACAAAAGAGAGGAAGCCATGGGAAAAGAAGAGGGAAAAGGCAAGGCAAAACAAATCCATCCAACAGACTAAAGGATGGTAACATTATATCATTGGGTGCATAGACTTGGACATAGGGCTCTCATTTAATCAGCGTTTTGACGATCGATTTGACATTGAGTTTCTTCAGGTCGGTATACGACTGTCCACAGCCGACGAACATTACCGGTGCTCCCGATATGTAAACCATAGACAATGCTGCTCCGACCTGCAAGTAACCCCGACAAGCAATTGATTAGGATTTCCCTGATAAGCTATGAATATTCCTAAATTTGTTTACCTTGTCGTCAATCGTATCGAACTTCGTGAGCAAGATACCATCAATCAGTCTGGGTTGGGGTGTAGTTGAGAGATCAGCTAGTTTCTGCAGTGACAAGAACCAGAAAATGTATAAGATGGAGGGCTGGTTGAAAACTAGTACTGTGGATAGGTATAGGTATCATGTAAAGAAAACCTGATTAAACTTCGAAAGTTGATCGACGGCATCATTCCCGACGAGGGCCTCCCCGACGAACAAGACCAGATCCGGTTTGTTAAGGTTGATAAGCTTTGAGAGAGCTCTCATGAGTGGTTCGTTATCCTGAGAGTTGGAACATGTTTTGATATGAATGAATAAAAAATTCAAAACCAAAATAGAGGCAGACACAATTTTGCATCCAATATTTAGGCCTCCAAATCAGATATTATGGTGCCAGTATAGACCAAAATTCCGTTACGGTCCAATTCTGACCGGTAATAAATACCAAGGCTTTACAATATTTGACTGATCACAATTCTGTATAGTCTATTTACTACCGAAGTTCCTAGGGAATTCATTAGAGGAATGTTTCTAATAAAAATTGTTCCTTCTTGCATATCCCTACGAGTTTTTCAAATTAATCCTACAGATACGTATAATTCAGAAGAATATGCGAGTGATTCATAGCCAGCATCTCTTTCTTTTATCCATGTTTCTATGTTTCCACATCAACTGTGTACAGAATACAGTCATTTCAATATTATTTCTTTGATAAAATTTGAATATTTGGTCGAGATGATATGGAAAAATGTTACAAAATATGCAAGAGATCCACAATCATTTCAATTTTGGATAATAAGAAAAGATACAAACCTGCATTCTCCCAGCTGTATCAACAAGAACCACATCTGATCCATTTCGGGATGCCTCTTGGATTGCTTCTTTAGCTACAATTGCAGGATCTTTCTCATAGCCCTTCTCAAATATAGGGATCTGAAAAAGATTGAGGATAAATATAGGCAATGAGTCCTGATAAACAATTTCATGATTAACGAAAATTAAACATTGATGTGAGATCATATACCTGAAGTCTACGAGCATGAGTTCGAAGCTGTTCCACGGCTCCAGATCTAAATGTATCGCAGGCGGCCATCATGACACTAACTTTATGCTGCAGAAGCCAATAGGCCACCTGTATATCAAAGTTAAGCATTTAACTCCCTAAACAAAAGCCATGTCGAAAACACATGAAAACTTGTGGAGGAAGGAAGGGGCCTGACCTTGGCAAGATTAGTAGATTTTCCAACTCCATTGACCCCAACAAAAACTACCACATAAGGCTTCTTTTGTTCTTTTGCAGCATGCACATCCCTCAGAATGTCAATGGAGCGTCTTGGAGTCAGTATGCGGACTAGAGCTTCTTCCATTGCAGCCTACAATGAGAAATTAAAGCAATGGCTTTTGTGAGATCCCACATCAGTTGGGGAGGAGAACGATACGAATCATTTTTTATAAGGGTGTGGAAACCTCTCCCTAATAGACGCATTTTAAAAACCTCGAGGAGAAGTCCGAAAGAGAAAGCTCAAAGAGGGCAATATCGGCTAGCGGTGGGCTTGGGTCGTTACAGTTTTGGTCACTAACAAAATTAAATTAGAAATGTAGGTGAGAATAAACACTGGACAAGTGGCTATTCAAAGATGTACCTGCACTGTTGAAGAAATCCTCGTGAAAGAAGCTAGCTTTTTTCCCTCGAGACTAGCAGCTACTGATTCACAAAGTTTCTCAGCTATCTCCTCAGCCTAAAATCCAACCAGGATATATCTTGTTAATTTGCAGCCATAGTTACGAACAAGAGATGATAAGATAAATATGATATGAAAACATACCACATTCTTTGTCATGAGCCTGTCCTTGAGAGCTTTCAGAGCTGGTTCCAGGTCTGACTTATCCAAACTTGCCTTGCCTGAGATACTGGAAACACGAAAGTACCAAAAATAAAAATAAATATTAGATTGATAATCACACATTAAAGTTACATATCAAAGTATTCACAAAATAAGTCCTGTCACAAAGAACAAGATGGAATTTCTGGTTGTGATTTTAAGATACACTCCCCAGAACAAAATAAGTCATCTCTAAAATTATTTATAACACATACACATAGGTTCATCTTAATATCAAAACTCCAAAAGACTTTCTATACAATATAACTCGTTTTTGTTACTAAATGACAGTATTAAAGGCCTGTTAGTGCTCTCAAAATGTAAGTCACAAGTTTTGAACTCAACTACAAAACCCAATGCAACCATCCAGCTAAAACATATAAAATGCCCAGATAACAAATGTAATATAAATTTAATAATTTCACACTGACGAAAAAAGGAGAGGAAATTAGCACCATTTTTCTTTCATGAAACAAAAACTTTCATTGAGAAAACGTAACAAACGTTAAGAAATAAATATGGGGGACAAGAAAGTGGAAACCAAAATGGTAGATGAAAAATGTCAAATTGATGTATCAGAGAATTTGAAAGTTCGATAATATAATCGACCAACTGCATAAAATAAAGCACAAGGAACTAAAGAGCGTAAGTTTACCATAATCCATAACTTTTTTAAAATTGTTAGTAAACTGGTCAAGAAAGATGAGGTCATGAATGCAGAAAGAAGTTTACCTCTGGAACATAGATGAAAACCATCCTTTCTTCTTTGCATCAGGCTTACTACCGTTGTCACCTTCCTCATCTTCTTCTTCTTCCTCACTGTCACTACTAAAAACCTCTTCTTTGTCCATCATACTTTGGCCCTGATCGGCTGCGAAAACCTCGATGTTGTTGTCCCCTTCCTCACCCACAGCATCTGTGAAGTCTAATTTTGCCTCAGTAGGTTTATCATCCCAAACTCTATTCTTTTTTGTTACCTTTTTCTTTGACTCTTCCTTGGAGCCCTTGTTAGCTATAGTATCAGTTTTCTTCCCACCTTTAGACCTAAGCTTCTGAAGTTTATTTACATCAAAAGCCCCAACATTGGAACTTGCATTGTCTTTTCCATTAACGACTGCTGTCAGTTTAGATTCTATAACATGATCGCCATTGGAGCAACCATTCTCCAACTTACGTCCCTTTGTACGCTCAGCATCTCCTCCATCTGCCAAACCACTATTGCTTTTCTTGTTTTCTCCAAATCCAGTTTTTTGATCCTGCCCTTGCTTCCTGGCATTGTTCAATGGCTTCCCCACCTGCTTTGAATTTTTCAACTCATTAGCACGAGCCTCAGCCTCCATTCTAAGTTGCCTAAAGGTTTCATCAAAATCATCATAGACCATCTGCTTTGGATCATATATCTCAGAAAACCCCTGCTTCACCATGGAAAGCAAGTCATCCACATACAATAAATGAAGAATCCGTTGATACACTGCAACAAATACAAGGCCAAGCTCATTGTGGAAGGTCCACTTGAGGGTGTAGGCAGCACCTGGGGCATCATAATTGTAAGATGCTGCACCTGACCGTTCCTCTAAAAGACAGGATCTGATTAAAGTGTCAATAGGAGACCCTCTAAGTGCATTTCCAAGCTCCTTACAAGTCCATAGGATCAAACCCCCCCTAGTGAATATCAGCAACTGCTCTAACATCTTGATCTATTTCAAACACCCTGCAAATAAATACATTCATTTTAATAACTTAATGAAACTTCCCTCAGATGACATTGCATGGTTCTAATCACAACCTACAATCACAAAGGATTCCAGAATAATTGATGGCTCCAAAAGTTAACTGTAGCCATCCAACAGATCACTATTTGATTCAATCAATTCTCTAAATCACAATAACAAAAGACCATGAAGTACAATATTATTCCAAGGGAATAACTTTCAATTTTATAGGAAACAAGAAACTTTCAATTTAACAGACCAACAAACAACCTAAAGACCAAAAGGACAATACAACATTCCAACCACCCCGATCTTCTCCCTGAACAATGATGTTACAGGCTTTTCTTCCTGAGGATAGAAAGTGTGTAACTTGTGCGAAGCAACATCTCTTGTTCCTAACCCTGCAATCCTAATGAAACCACTCCCATATTGAGTTTATCTTAAAATCTTTGAGTTATGTGAAATGATAACATACTTTCTCCCAGAGGATTGAAAGTATGTAACTTGTGCAAAGCAACCTCTCTTGTTCCCGACTCTACAATGAAAATCCTAATGATAAGGCACGCCAGCACAACGGCGATAGGGCAAATGTGGATGAAGCGGGTATAAAGATATGAGGGCTGTGATTACATTGAGAAGAAACTCCGACAAGGAAAGAGCTTAATTGTGATTTTCTAAGATTCGCCCAAATTATTCTCGCTGCAAGATCCTAAGATGCCGAACTTCCAACCACAAAATCGCTATGCAACCAAATCAATTGTCCGAAATCATAGTGATTTCCTTCGACATGAACATAACAATGTAATCAACGATGAAAATGACAAAATGGGGGGAAATGGATCAAACCAATAGAAATAGTAAAGAAAAACTTTCGATATTTCAATAACTCTAACCAAATCATCATTTTATAAGCAACTAAACATACGAATCTTAAATCATGTCGATTCCACCGAACGCGCAAACTAATTATCAAATCGAGGAGGAAATCATCCAGAAACAAAATTTCGAAAACAAATATATAAAAAAAAAAAATCCACGATCGAGAAAACCTATCATGATGTGTAATTACAATTTCAATCTAGGGCATGGATCAAACGAGATTTAACGTAGATCGTAACAATTCCAATCCAAAAGTGGAAAAACAGGAAATGCATCAATCGGGAAAGAAAAAAAAAACGAGGGAGAGAAGAAACGAACCTGTAATCGATGCCTTTCTCGGAAGTCTAAATAAAAAACAAAAAAAAAAAAAAAACAAACTACAGAAGGAGGGGGCGAAAAAAAAAACAAGATCTACAAGAAAAAATTGAAAGGAAGAAGAAAAGATTCCTAGAAGAAAAGGGAAGAACAAGGAAACGGAAGTCTAAGTTTGTCTCCCCCTTTTATTATATTGGAAATAAAATCCAAAAAAGTGGATTCTTTTAGTTTCCATTTATGAAAACGGGTCCATTTCAAAACAAATCTTTAGGTGTCCTAGTGTTGCTTGTTCGGGCCGGTTGACAGAGATATCAACCAATTGAATGGGGGAGGATGTGACGGTCATGCATGTCCAAGGCGTGTGTCAATGGCCGCATGACAGATATCCCGATCTTGCTTGTCCAGGACGTGTTGTCCATGGTTGCATGCCCGTTCCAAACCCCTTTTACGTGCTTTCATCCTAGATAGGTCTTTACCATTCCATATTGGGTCAGGGTGTATGACCGTTCACTAAAATCGTGTCTACACCTGCAAAGGTTAAAATACCCCAAAATGTACTATAAGGGATATGACTAGTTGTCAACTTCTTCCTACCCGATAGTCATATGCAGTAAGTCGTCGTTGTTGCCTTTTTGCTTACCCATATAACACAATTTCCAATTTCTCAAATCTTGCTTTCAAAACTCTCTTTCAAAATCTCTTTCAAAATCCAGGGCCAGAGGCTCGAGCACACGGTCGTAAGCAACGCAAGAACGAATAGGCTTAACTCACTCGTTGCTGGGAAGTGAGTGTCGCACAATCGCAAGTCCGCTGCCATCAAAGTGCGATTTTGACAAGTTCAAATAAGTTTTTCCCTCACACACCTCCCGATGTTTGGCTCTAAAGAATTGTGTTTCTCAAACCCATATGACCAATTTTTTTTCATATCTTGCTAGGTTTGAAGTTTAATCGATTCATTGGATTATAATAACTATATATTTATATGAAAAACATGAAGAACAGGAGAGAAAAAATACAATAAGATAAACTAGCGTTCTTCGTCTGGTGTTTACAAGGAATCCTACTAGAACCCTAGTGTTCTTCGTCTACTAGGTTGATCAAGTATGTGAGTTGTGTGTTCTTAACAACTAATTCGATAAATTAGTCTTGTTTGTAGATATTTGCAAGGATCCAAAAAGAACTCTCGTGTTCATCATGTTTCATTCCCCTCGGGCCTAACATCATCGCTAGCACCAATATCGTTTAAAACCGTGCGGTTGACAGTGATACTTAATAGGCCAAAGCAAATAATATATGCTAACGATGAACTTGGACTGTTACAAATGATATCAAAGCTAGACATCAAGCAGTGTGCTAATGAAGACGTTAGGCCACGTAACCTAAACGTAAATAAAAACCTTAAAACATATTAAAGAAACACCATATAACTCTAAATTATCATCTACCCATATTTTCTTACCATATGAGAATATATGAAATTCATCTTAGATGTAAACCTACCCACCGCTATCAACGTCTGAGTACCTAAGATGAAAAAAATCGTAATTTAGACATCGTCAAGATCACAGTTTTGATGATAACCCAAACTTGCGACGTTAGATATACTTCAAAAATAAGGTACATTCGGAATGACTTTCCACGTGCTTAAGAGTTTCTTTCTAATACTTAAAAAACTCTTCTTAAGCACTTAGAAAGTCGTTCCTAAGAACCTTATCGAACTTTCTATTGACAAACATTGTAGGGTCGTAATTTTCTCGAGCCGAGTGAGAACTATATAAAATAATAATAACAATGGAATTTCAAGGAAGCCCAGTTAATTTCCCACAGGCAAATGAAGAGAGAATTTCAAGCTCTTAATGCCACTCGGTCTTGCCATGAGATCTTCCTTTTTCCTGCTCTGTTTGATCCATTGCCAACATTCCTACACATGGACGACACCATCAAGTCACTGTTCTTCGCATCGACTTCGCTTCTCGAACAGATATTCTTCAGCTCGTCATCGTCGTCCTCCTTTCTTAGTGGTTCGAAACCCACCTGCAATTCTTCTTCCTCCCTCTGAAGCAAGAAACATATGTTAAAAAACTGAGAGCAAATGTATTTAACTATAAGAAACAAGATTCGGAGTCATCATAGGTACCGAGATCTGGTTAAGATCGAACACCGGGGTCATGTTCGTATTGGCAGCAACTTCATGTGCTCTGTATACTCTCTCTTTCTGGCTAACAATAGGAAAATAATGGAGTATACTCATTTCCTTCTTGCTGCACATCCTTGACTTCTGGTTTACGTCGCAAACCGACCGAGCTTTTCGAGTGGTGGCTTCCGTCCCATCGGAGATTCCTCCCCTTCGGTTTAAGTTACGAGCTTCTCTTTTTCGAGAACGATTTTCTTTCTTTGAGACGGGAGGTCGGATTTTAAGGTTCTGTGGCAGCTTGAAACCAGCCTTTGGTTGAGTTTCAGGGTGGTTCTTCAAGAGTTCATATTTATGCCTCAAAAAGCTAAAGGAGAATGGAAATAAACATGACTCAATTCACAACATTAACAGATTCCTCATAGAAATTCACAACATTAAAGGAGAAGAATGGTTCTAAACTATACCGAACTTCAGCCAAAAGGGTCGACTTTTTCTGCTTCAAGATCAACAGTTTCTCCTTCAATGCTTCTGTTTCCTGAAATGAAAATGATTCAATTGGTCAAGTTCTATATATGAAGTTTCTCCGAGTTATGCTAAGTGCCCGAGCGCCCCACTAGAGAGCCCGAGCGCCCCACTAGAGAGGCCTAGTTCTAAATTTGAAGTTATAACTTATGGACAGTAGATGTTTCAGAGAGCCCGAGCGCCCCACTAGAGAGGCCTAGTTCTAAATTTGAAGTTATAACTTATGGACAGTAGATTGAAACATTTGTAGTTACTCATAGCTCGACTAATCTCACTCGACGAGATCAAGTAACCCTATAACTTGTACCTCGACTAATTTAGACTAGGCCTTGCTAGAGAGGCCTAGTCTAAATTTGAAGTTATAAAATATAGACGGTAGATTGAAACGAGATTAAAAATGTAACCCTAACTGCCTAGAATATTTAGACTAGGCCTTGCTAGAGAAGGCCCTCATACCTCGACTAGTCTCACTCGACAAGATTAAAAAAGTAACCCTATAACTCGTAGCTCGACTAATTTAGACTAGGCCCCGCTAGAGAGGCCTAGTCTAAATTTGAAGTTATAACTTATAGACGGTAGATTGAAACATTCATACTTACTCGTACCTCGACTAATCTCACTCGACGAGCATAAAAAAACTAACCAACCCTATAACTCGTACCTCGACTAATTTAGACTAGGCCCGCCAAGAGGCCGAACTCTTACCTCGACTAATTTAGACTAGGCCCCGCTAGAGACGCCTAGTCTACATTTGAATTTATAACTTATGAACAGTAGTTTGAAACATTCATAGTTCCTCGAATCTCAACTAATCTCACTCGACGAGATCAAAAAACTAACCCTACAACATGTTTATTATCCCACGTGTAACTTGCCACCACGATATGAACACGTGATCACAAAGTCGTATGAACTTACAACTTGTAGGCAATTACAGAAGAAGGCAAATTATCTGAAGAAGCCACCATGATTTGAACACTAAACACAAAACAAAACACGTGGAATGGTTCGAATGTTTAACTTCTTGGTCGAGAATATATGCATTAGTTGAGGTGGCCGGGCCAGGATACGTACAAATTTGTCGAAGTCTAAGGTTGTTTTAGCATTCAAAGACACCAAAAATTAACACAAACATCAAAAGCAATATTTCAGTAATTCACAATTTTCTCAGCAACCAAATAAAATCCAAACAATTTCTAATATCTGAGACCAAATTCAGCAGCAAATGAACAAGGAAAAAACAACAATAATCGAAGAACAAGAAGTCGTAAGGATGAAACGTATGAAAAGAAGAGATCAAAACAGGGGGAAAAAATGCATAAAAGAACATATTACATTGTGCAGCTCGGCGTAATCCTGCAAGAGACCTGGATGATTGATTCCGATCATCGGTGTCTGGAACAAACCGCGCGCCTCCGGTTTTGGAGGTTTGTTGATCCGATTGAAAGAGAGGAAATGGAAAGGATGGAGGGATTGAAGAAGAAGTTAAACCTAGAAGAAAACGAAAAAGAGAGGGGGGATTGAGGGAAGTTGGTTGATTTAGGGAAGAGAGAGAGAGAGAGAGAGATGGAGGGATTTTGTTTGGTTGATTTACGGATTTGATGGGAATGGAAATTGGTTTGGACCAACGGGGCCATCGATGAGAGAGAGAGAGAGAGAGAGAGAGAGAGAGAGAGAGGGAGAGGATTGTTGTGGAGATATTTGATGGGTGAAAAAATGTGAGAGTATATGGAATTCAGTGAATTTGTGTTTGTGTTTGTGTTTGTTAATGGCGTTTGTTTGCAGGTGATGTTCTTTGCTTTGCTTTGCTTTTAAGGCCTTTTTTATTTTTTTCTTTTCTCTCTTAAATCAATCAATCAATCCAAAAAGATTCTCTCCTTCCCTCTCTCTCTCTCTCTCTCTCTCCCCCCTCCCCCAAAATCCCTCTCTCTCTCTCTCTCTCTCTCTCTCCCAAAAGTCATCTCTCTCTCTCCCAAAATTCATCTCTCTCTCTCCCAAAATTCATCTCTCCCAAAATTCATCTCTCTCCCTCTCTCTCTCTCTCTCTCTCTCCCAAAATTCATCCCTCTCTCTCTCTCTCTCTCTCCCAAAATTCATCTCTCTCTCTCTCTCTCCCAAAATTCATCTCTCTCCTCAATCCCTCTCTCTCTTTCTCTCCCAAAATCCATAACACTCTCTCCCAAAATCCATCTCTCTCCTTCCCTTTATCTCAAAAGTCATTTGTCTCCCTCCCTCTCTCCCTCTCTCTCTCTCTCTCTCTCTCTCTCTCTCTCTCTCATCGATGGCCCCGTTGGTCCAAACCAATTTCCATTCCCATCAAATCCGTAAATCAACCAAACAAAATCCCTCCATCTCTCTCTCTCTCTCTCTCTTCCCTAAATCAACCAACTTCCCTCAATCCCCCCTCTCTTTTTCGTTTTCTTCTAGGTTTAACTTCTTCTTCAATCCCTCCATCCTTTCCATTTCCTCTCTTTCAATCGGATCAACAAACCTCCAAAACCGGAGGCGCGCGGTTTGTTCCANCTCTCTCTCTCTCTCTCTCAAAACCCACCTCTCTTTCTCTTCCTTCTCAAAGCCCATTTCTCTCTCTCCCTCTCAAAACGTCTCAAAAGGTGGGTGGGTGAAATTTTACCACCTAAATAATTATTCTCATTTTATTTTATTTTATTGTAATTACTTTACAATAAGAAGAAAGAACCATCAAGAGAGACCTTACAAACAATGTCATACCCATCTATAGTTGAGTGATAGTTGAGGAGATATGTCAAGAATTTGGATCATACTTGAGGAGAAAATAAGAAAAGCATGGGCATTACTATTTATCGTTTTTGATCGGTCTAATTATTGTGATCAGTTTATAAGATTTTGAGAATAATCTTTGTTCGCCTTTTTTGTATTTAGTGATTCATGAATTGTAAATACTCGTGCTATTGTAATGAAACATGTCTACCATTCAATATAGTAACATTTTATAATTGTATGAACTATTGGTGCAATTTTACTAAACATAAGAACCAAATAAATAATAATAATAAAAATGAGGAGCAAAATTAAAGTTGATTCAAGTTGAGGTAGTTTCAAAGCTTAGAGAAACAAAACAATAACTTCAAAAAGTATAGCTTCCAATTATATGTTCAATGGGATTCGTTAACATATATTAAACACATTGTATTTAGGTTTAAAGGGCCAATTAAGTACGTACATTTTGAAGTTCAAGAAACTATTACCCACGAACATGAAAGAGAACTAACAAGATAACCTACTAAAATACGCTACCCAATCCTTCACGGTACAAATAGGACGAGAACAATTTGACCATATAAAACTACAAATTATAGCTTCGAACATGTTCATCGACATTCTCGATTCATGCTATGAAAAACCGTTCTCGCACCAAAATGGAGACGATAATTAAGGAAATATATTCACAATATCTTGTTTTACCCTTCTCAAGCCAAATGCAGTCCCTTACTCGCTCTTTATTATATCATCAAAGGCTTGTTTATGGCTAAGCCAACCACTCTAACTTGTCTACTAGCTTTGGGTTGGTTGTATGGCTGTAGCCACCAGGCAAGCCTTTTTCTCCAAAAAAGAGAGCAAGTAAAGGATAATTTAGCACGAAAGAAGATGGGAATATATTAACTAAATAAACGGTCAACTTACTAGAGGTTCTAGAGGCTCTCGAGACTTCGGCTGTGAACCATGCACCTCCTACGATTTTGAAAATCCATTTTCGACTATGAAAAGCTTGAAAAGTACTTAAAAAGTCATTCTAAACCGCCCTATCACTAATCAACGGGCAATACCTGTTGTCGACCGTTCCTCTTCTTTTGTCCAGTTATCTACATCTGCATCTCTCTCAGGTTTCTTGAAAGCTAAAATGGCCTCCCTGTCCAAGTTTGATCAGGTTGTTGAAGATTTGCTTGGTGTTTCTTCCCATTCAAATGAGCAACCATCACGCCTGCAGCATAAGCACCAACCTTGCACTTTTTACACCAAAACTTAAACTTCTTTTTCGCCGCAAGAAGGTCCTCAGTGGTAAAGTTTTGCCCAAACACTGCCTGGTTCTGTTGCAAATTCAAAAGGTTCTGCAGGTTCTGGTTCTGTTGCGAATTCAAAACGTTCTGCGAGTTCTGGTTCTGGTTCTGCAAGTTCTGTTGTGTATCATCCTCGTTTTCGCCTGCTTTCAAAAGGTTCTGCAGGTTCTGTTGCTCATCCTCCTCTTCGTCACCTGATTCCAGAATGTTTTGCAGGTTCTGTTGCTTATTATCATCCTCTAATTCACCTGAATTCAGAAAGTTCTGCAGGTTAGGGTTATGCAGGCTCTGTTGATTATTATCCTCCCCGTCATCTGATTTCGGAAAGTTCTGCAGGTTCGGGTTATGCAGGCTCTGTTGTTTATTATCCTCCCCGTCATCTGATTTTGGAAAGTTCTGCAGGTTCGAGTTATGCAGGCTCTGTTGATTATTATCCTCCCTGTCATCTGATTTCGGAAAGTTCTGCAGGTTCGGGTTATGCAGGCTCTGTTGCTTATTATCCTCACCGTCATCTGATTTCGGAAAGTTCTGCAGGTTCTCTTGCTTATCATCCTCTTTTTCAACTGATTTCAGAAGGTTCTCCAGGTTATTGTTCTGGTTCTGCTGGTTCTGTTGCTCATTATCCTCTTTGTCACCTGATTCCAGNTCCGGTTGCTTATTATCCTCCATGTCGTCTGATTTCAGAAAGTTCTGCAGGTTCTCTTGCTTATCATCCTCTTTTTCACCTGATTTCAGAAGGTTCTCCAGGTTACTGTTCTGGTTCTGTTGCTCATTATCCTCTTTGTCACCTGATTCCAGAAAGTTCGGAATTAATGCGTTCGCGACAAAACTACCTTCCGTTTTCTCACCTTGAAGAGTTTCTCCATCTTTCGACTCCTTTAGTTCGATTGCACCTGCAGAGCCAAACGTTTTCTCCAGCTTCATCCTTTTGTTAGATAATGGCTCGGGTGGTGCAGCCTGGAAAAATTTGCTTGCATTTTGAGCCCTCAGACCAGCTTCTCTGCGCTTGTGCTTCTTGCCATGAAGGTGTTCATTAAAAACCTTTTCGTTTGTCACGGTAACTTGACACAGTGCACAACTCAACTCGCCCTTTGGAGTCTTCTTCATATAAGATGATTGGACGTTGTCGGAAGACGTTGATGCCATCTCGGCCTTTCTCTTTTCTCTAAATAAATTTGGGTCGGGTTTTTCCTGCAGCAACATTCTCAACTCCATAGGAATGAACTCTTCTAATTTTAGACCATGTTTGAATTGATTTTCTAAATACTTAAAAAACTTCTTTTTCTTGCACTTGAAAGAATATATTTTTAAACACTTCGTGCTTAAAAATACATTTTTCAGATCTAGAAACACGTTTTAAGTACTTAAAAAGTCATTCCAAGCATGCCCCTAATCCTTCTTAAGTTGTATTTATAATGTGAAAGCAAATGAATATAGTTCTAACATGACTTTACAACATCATGAAATGAAGAACTAGAAAGACAGATTCAGCACATCACACACATGAACACTTCTTACAAAGGGCATTTGTTTTGTATGAACCGCAAAATTTCACCGAAATTAAGACATCAAAATCAGATTGCAAACCATTTGACATGAAGGAAGTTAGTTCACCTACAAAAAGATGTGTAATATCTTTCTAATTCGTAAATAATGCCATTATTTGAATTGTGATTGCCTAGAATTCCAACCATGTTTGATAATACAAAACTGATCATCAATCATACCTATATAATTAGTACACAAGCGAATGGAAAACTACCTTTTTGTCCTAGTAAATTTAAATAAAAGTTCACATAAATATTTCTACAAGTTTGATTACTTATCTTCCAATATTACAGCCTGTTTTACCCAAAATTGGCAACCTTTAGAATCTAAATTGTCTGCTAGTTTTTACTAAATTGTTTAATCACTATGATAACTAAAATTTGAGATACATATATATTTAGTCAGAATAAGTTCTTGAACTTTCAATTTTGTGTCTTATAAGTCATTAAAGCTTAATAAATGACTTATAGATACTTAAACTTGCAGTTTTGTGCTCAATAGATCCTTGAATTTTCAATTTTATGTCGGGTAGGTCTTTGACCTATTCATGAATCTGCCAGATTCAGAAAATTGAAAATGTAGAGTCTATTTTACATAAAGTTTAAGTTTATATCTAATACATAAATTAATTATAAGAAGGTTTGAATATATCAAAAACATATTCGATACAAATTGAAAGTTTAGGGACCTATAGACATTTTATAAGCTCAAGAACTTATTAGACACAAAATTGAAAGCTTGGAGACCTAATAAACACCAAATTGAAAGTACAAAGCCCTATTAAACACTTTTGAAAGTTTAGAAACTAAATATACACAGATCTTAAAATCTTAAAATAAAGGGACTAAATTTTTAGTTCAACTATTAAAATACTATTTAAAAGATAAAAAGTAAAAGTAGACAAAATTTCAAATCAAACTATCAAATTTAAGAGCAGTTGGGAGATTTATTTGGCAATCAGTATTAGTTTTGAAAATTTTGATTCAGTGATTGGTAAATTCAAGTGCTTGTGTGGATTGAAACCTTGGTGACAAATTCGTGATTATGAAAAGAATAACCACATAATTTTCTCTAAAAAAATTGGTCTTTTGGGAACACAACAAGAAAAAAAAAAAACAATAAAAGCTATAGGGTAAATGAAATAATAAAAACAAAGGGATCGAAACCATAATTAAATCTAAAAAACATCTTTAACTCCAATTTCAAATCTTAGAAACATTGACCTTTTGAACTGTTCATGAAAAAGCGATCGTACTAGATATTGTACTTAATTTTTTTTTTTAAAATCAAAATGAACATTTAGCAGTAGACATATACTACATTTTTTGAGGTTAGCTACTATCTCACTTTGAGGTTTGGGTCTATTTGATCGTTAAACCGTCAAAATTGTGTCTAAAAGGTCTATGAACTTTAAAAATGTCTAATAGGTCCCTAAACTTTCAATTCCATAGATCTTTGACATATTTAGAACTTTTAAAGGTTAATTGATCCATTAGATATAAAATTGAATTTTATGTCTGATGGAACACTAACCTTACAATTTTGTTTCTAGACTCGTAAATAAAAACATTTAAAGTCACACCCGACACTTTCTAAAAGTTTAAGAACGGATATGCATAAAATTGGGAGTGGAAGTGCCTAAGTTAAAGTATGCAAAAACTTATAATTTAAGAAAAAAAGCAATTTCTTAAGAAAAAAGACAGAGCCAAAGGTGGTTGTAAAAGCCCTAAAACATGGTATCTATTCATCATGAAAGGAATGTAAAAAGATAGAGATAGAGCCAAACCAGTACAATGAGTTTGTTTTCATCAGGCTGTAGTACTTGACGCTCCCTATAGTGTTCCGCCATAAACGGCTGAACCCGTGGTGGCAATGCCGCTGGACCAAACCCTAGGCATTCGGAACTTTTTGCTTTATCCATTCTCTGCCATTCTTGGAATGATTGCACCATTACCGCAGGCGACGGAGACAGAGAAGGCCCTGCCGCAGCGAACGGCACTCCCCATGGTTGGGGCTGTCGGAGAGGATATCCCACTGATTGCGCAACTTCACGAATCGCTCTCTCTCGTTCGAACAACATCAGTTCTCTCCTCGCATCCTCTTCCAGAAATCTCTGCCGTTCAATCTCCAGCACCAATTTCTCTTGTCTCAATCGCATCAACTCCATCTCGCAGTGCATTACCTCGTTGGTATCAAACGGCGTTCTCAGTGTTGCCATGTTCGTGGTTCGTCCGAGATAGGCGTCTGTTGAATTCAAATCCATCAAATCGAAATCGAAAATCAAGTAAAACCAGAGAAAAGTAACATAAATCCAAGATTCCTCTCTCAAATGCATTGTATAAGTGCAGCCGGACCTAAAACCGCTTGGGATGATATGTTTGGGGTTTTACAAAGTGGAACCGCTTCCGTAACCTAAAATAGTAAAGAACCCTAACCAAGCTAGAAAAGGAAAAGCATAAAATTTCTTCGCGGTAATATACACGAAGAATAAAAGTTAAAACTTCTTTCCCTAAATTGAAACTTCCATCCAAAATTTAAGAAATTGCAATTAAATTTCTCATCCTAAAGCCGGCCAGAATCCCAGCGCATTCAGAAAAAGTTCCACAATTCCAAGGAAAACCATTCACTATCCAAATCATCAAAAAAACGGAAGAAATTTCAACCTCTCCAGTCCGCTTGATTTTCACAGAATCCAAACAGAGTAAACATAGAAACAACGCAATGCGAACTAGAAAACAGCTTACAAACAACATAAACCTGGAAATTGCACACTGCAGCGGCGGCATAGGAGGAGCACACTGCAGCGGAGGCATAGGAGGAACACACTGAAGCGGCGGCATAGAAGAAGCACACTGCAGCGGCGGTGGCGGAGATCGGTGATCGCCGGCACGGAACTTGAACTCCATGGTCAAAACGCAGAAAAACGAAAGAGGAAAGCGAAGGTTAGGGTTAGGGTTAGGGTTAGGGATTCCGGCGAGCGGCGGAGGGAGAGGCAAAGAAGAAGGAAAGTTGAAGAAGATGAGAAGAAAGGAGGGAGAAAACCTGGATCAACAATCGGCATCCATAGTCATGGAAGTGAATCTCGCCCTCCAAGGCAACCAATTTCCTTTTCTCCCCCACATCTCTGATTCAAATATTATTTTATTTCATTTTATTTGCTCAAAAAAAGGGTTATTTTTTTATTTTTTTATTTTTTATTTTTTTTTCCTTTGGCCATATTTTTTCCGTTTTATTTTAAAAAAGGAAATTATTTTTAGAATAAAACCATTTTTATCCTTAACCGCCCAACTTTGAAAGCCTTACCATAATAAAAATAATAATAATAATAAATAAATAAATAACTCTTTTTTTTTTAATCAAATTAAATTTTCTACCATTATTTAATTGAATAAGTTAATAACTCAACCCAACCTGAGTTATTAGTCGCCCCGACCTTTATTTCAAAAAAAAAGAAAAAAATTTAAATCTGGTGTCCGACCATACGGGTTGAGTTATAGCTATCGTTGACTATCTTAAAACTCTCAACTTTTTTCCTCATTCGGGCCTTTGTTACACTCCCTCCAACTCCATTTACCCCACGCTCGTTGCTGCTTTGGTTCACCGTTGTTGTCTAATTTCTCGATTCGTCTATTTGACTTTCATTTGCTTGAAAACAAATATTTGGTGCTGATTTTGCTCCTCGTTTTAGCTTCGATTTAGCTCGCTCTGCCTACAATCGAGAGTCATCCTTGCACCTCTTTGCTACTCAAACGAGTTCAACGACACCCTCCAAACATCTATGGTAAGCTTCTGTTTCTCTTCCAAGGAGGTCACCCGAAATAGAATTGTTTCAACCAAAACTTAATTTTTGAGTTCCTATGATCTCGAGCCACCAAAAAAGAAGATACACTTTGTTAGTATATACAGTAACTATCAATTCTTTTAAGTATTTCTCAGTCATCATATTCTTATGATAACTCTCATTCAAAAAATAATTTCAGTTCATTCGATGTACTCTTTCTTTATTCGAGTATCACAAGGCTACTAGAGGATCACCAGCTAACCTCTAGTAACAAAAATCTTATTATAATTGACTCACATATGTACCTTAGTTGGTTGTGGTTCAAACACATGTCACCCGTAACTCACCCACATATGTATCTCTCCCACTTTTATCTCTTACTTCACACCTTGGAACGCACCTTCTTATAGAGAGAGAGACGCTTCCACATCTTCTTAACCCAAAATGGCAAATGGTTGGGGAGGGGAAAGGTTCCTTTTTTTAGGGTACCCCCGAGAATTTGGGTGAAGGAGCCAATTTTGGCGAGAAGGGCGGCGGCAATTTGTTGGCGAAGAGGCCAGTGTGGCACCCAATTCCAAAGGTAAATCTCTGCCTAAGGTCGATGGGCTTATCAAGATTCTATATATTTTCGAAGAGAATGCTGATGAAAATTCTAAGATTAGGATTTCTGTGAAGGATGAAGGGAAAATTGGGAAGAAAACGAAAGAGGCTATGTTTGGAAGATGTGAGGTTGTATGTACAGAGTACGACGAAGGATGATTTGGAGGTCAAAAGGGTTGAGCCGAAAAGTAATCAATCGGCTCTGCCTGCGGCAGCCATGAAGACTGCCCCTGCGGCGTCAAAGCCAGCAGGGGTGGTGGAGAAGAAGATTAGAGGATTCAAAAGCCATAAATGAGAAATGATCGAGGTTGTTAAACCGAAAGGGCTCTGATACCATGAGAGTGTTTGATTAATCCACCACACCTAAATGGTGTGAAAGTTATCTTACTTATAATAAAACAAATTACAACGATATGGAAATAGTAATAAATGGAAATAACAATAAATGGAAAGATACATGTGGTAATAAGTCAAATAGGCAAATGTTAGATATTTGCCTTATAATAAAATATTAAATATAATATATATGGTAAACTATAATTTATTACTAAATATCTTTAACAACTATCCATTCTTTTAAGTATTTCTCAGTCATCATACTCTCATTCGAAAATGATTTCGGTTCATTCATGTACTCTTTGTTTATTCGAGCATCACAAGGCTACTAGAGGGTCACCAGCTAACCTTCTAGTAACAAAAAGCTTATTATAATTGACTCACATATGTATCTTAGTTGGTTGTGGTTCAAACACATGTCACCCGTCACTCACCCACATATGTATCTCTCCCACTTTTATCTCTCACTTCACACCTTGGAACGCACGGTTCTTATAGAGAGAGAGACGCTTTCACATCTTCTTAAGCCAAATGACAAATGATTGGGAAGATGAAAGGTTTCTTTTTTTAGGGTACCCCTGAGAACAGATCCAGTGGAGACGGGGTGGGGCCTGTAGCTTAGAGGATTAAAGAACGTGGTTACGAGCCACGATGTCAGGGGTTCGTATCCCTCCTCGCCCACAACCAGCCAAAAAGGGAAGGACTTTTCCCGTATGAAAATCATGATCGGGATAGCGGACCCAAAGCTATGAAACTTATCTTTTTATTTTTTCTTTTCCCTTAATGGGTTAAGGGCGAGTTCGGATATAAATTAAAGAGTTAATTAGGCAGAGAATTAACTAAAAAAAATCAAAAACATTTTTGTAACTTTTAAAAGTTTAATTAAACTCTTTCTAACTTTTTTTTAAAAAATTAAAAATACTCTTAAAATTAATATCTTTAAATTTAAAAATAAAAAATAAAAAATAAAAAAATGGATCACTTTCAAAGCATGAATTATTGACGTGGATATAAATAAAATTATAAAAAAAAAAAAATTTGTAAATATAAATAAAGAAAAATGATTATTTTTAACGTGTTATTATAAAATTATAAAAATATGAAATGATAAAACAAGTGGAAGAAAAGTATTGGATGGTCAATCGGTTATAAAAGCAATAACAAAATGCAGTACCTCCGCATTGATTGAATCAACCACTCTCTTCCACAACTCTCTCTGATCTCTCTCGAAGCTCGAAAATGGCGAACGGATGTGAGATCTGCTGCGAGATTCTCATCGCCATCCTCATTCCTCCTCTAGGAGTTTGCCTAAAGCACGGCTGTTGCACGGTAATCTTACTTCTTCTTCCATCTCTCTGACTCTCTGTAATTTCGCCCAATCTGAACTCCTGGTGACCTAAAACAGCCGACGAAACTTCTCTCTGATCTAAATCAGATGACGTCGATCTGGACTAGGTTTTGGTTTTCGGTCTAATTTTGTGTGGAAATGGTATAATTGCAGGTGGAATTTTGTCTGTGTTTGATTTTGACTCTTCTCGGTTACATTCCGGGGATCATTTACGCACTCTACGCCATCGTCTACGTCGATCGCGACCAGTTCTTCGACGAGTACAGGCGTCCGCTCTATTCGCAGGCGTCGGCGGTATAGAAACCGGTTTGAATCTCTTCAACTCTGTGTTTAGCCTTTTTCGAATAAGGTTGTTAAGCTTTTGGTGCTCATGTAGCTTTTGGATTGGATTTCATCTACATAGATTTGTTCAGCTTTCTGTTTCTTGATTCGGTTGGATTTAGATTTTGTTGAGACACTGTATGGATGCGTGGTCATGAACTTAGACCTAAGAAGTTTGGAATAATTTGGATGGAGATGAAGGTTGAAACAAATCGGGACTGATGAAACGTCGGCAATGGCGTTTTGAAGTTCCTTAGCGTAGAAATAAATAGTTGAGGCGTCCTTAAAACCTTCATAATTTTAAAATTGCTTTAAAAAAATAAAATAAAATAAGACATATATAAAATTATGTTGATTTATTTTAATCATATATTTAACAAAATAGACATATATTTCGATTGAGCATGAACTTGTATTAACATTTAAAATTATATAAAATTTTGTATAATTTAAATTATATATTACATTTTGTATAAAAAAAAATAGGAAAAACCATGGTTATAAAAGAATTATTTAAAATAAATTAGAAACAACAAATTATGATGAGATAATATTAAAAAAAACTCTTTTTTTTTTTAATTAAAAATTTAAAGATTTATAGATATTATTTTTGTATAAAAATTTAAAATTTTAGCTGATTTATTATTAAACAATTTTAAAAGTTTTTCGATTCGACAATTTTAATGCTTAATTTAAAAAAAACAATTTTAATACAACTTAGCATTTGATTAAAAAATTATCGTTCACTATTTAACTTTAATCATTTTTTAAAAAAAGAAAAATTATAAAATTGATTAAAAATCTATATAGTTTATGTGGAAAAAGTGGTATTTATATCGTATGCTAATCCAAATTATTAATTAAAAAAATGTTTAATGTTTGGTTACTAAATCTATATTTGATTTAAAATTTGAGGATGGGAATGTGCCCTATAAAAATATATATATATATTCTTATATCCTTGTCGGATTTAGAATGAGCCCTATAAAAAAAAGAAGCTAAAATAATTCATAACATTCCAAATGGTCCGTGATAAGAATACATAGTCATTCCAAGTGAGATGCCCAAGATAAAAGGAACGGGAAATGAATCAAAAAGTGTAACAACAATTCTTAATTCGAAATGCAGATTCGTCTCTTGATTTTCTACCTAAAACGAAGCCTTAATCTTGATTTTCTACCTAAAACGAAGCCTTAATCTTGATTTTCTACCTAAAATGAAGCCTTAATCTTGATTTTTTTTACCTAAAACAAAGCCAGGATGAAAATCTAAACGAGAAACTCGGTCGGTGCGTGTATAATGTTGAACACAACTCACTGTGGAAACATTCGCACTCTTTATTAACACCAATTGAGAAGAAATACAACCATGATGAAAATCTAAACGAGAAACTCGGTCGGTGCGTGTATAATGTTGAACACAACTCACTGTGGAAACACTCGAACTCTTTATTAAGACCAATTGAGAAGAGAATACAAGACACTTTGTAGAATACTTCTACTTTTGTAGAATACTTCTACTTTTGATTGTTTTTGGATTTTTTTAGATGAATAACGTAGGTAGGGGGGAGAGGTATTTATATGAGCTTAAACAATTTAAACAATTTAAACAATCTATATAACCAATCTAAATCTAGACGTACGAATCTAGACCTAACAAATCTCAATCTTTCTCCTGAAATATCTGCTAAAATAAATACACTTATTGGGCAAATATATATGTGGAAAGATAGGATGGGACACAATGTAATGAAGTGAATGAAATAGACCCAACAACTAAAAAGACAAAGAGAGGATGTCAACATTTGACATTCACATGGCCCTAACAAATGTGACCATCTTCTCATTTACTCTTTTTATTGATTCAAATTTTTATTTTTATTTTATTTTATTAATATCGTTCAAGTATTTTAATATTTTCCACATATCTGTAAGACCTCATAACCTCAACCTTGTCGAGAACACCCTCATGGAGGTACGTAAATCATTATGTGAAAAAAACTAAGTTTCTTTCGATATTTTCAACGAAACTATAAGAAACGCTCAAGTTTGATGAATTTGATACATATGTTGTGTTAAAATACGAAACTTAAATCTCTTCATCAGCCCAAAGCTGAAAAATTCGAACGTAAAGTATTATTTTAAAAAATAATGATAATAAAAATAAGAGAGAAAAAACAATAATAAACACATTAATTTTTCTTATTTTCTTAATGACGAAGCAAGTGAGATGGAACATAAAATAAGAAATGAGATTATAATCAAAGGGATTTTCTTGATCCAATCACGATAAACTCTCAATTTTTTATGGAACAGGGTTTGACTTTATCACGAGTGGAGATTTAAACATGGAATAGGGTTTGACTCTATCACGAGTGGAGATTTAAACGTTCTACTTAAAAGGAAAGAAATCAACATTTCTACTGATATCTTAGCGGCTAACATATCAGAATAATTTAGAGAATGATCATAGGTTTATAAGGGATACATCTCCATTGGCATGAGGCCAAGGCCTTTTGGAGAAACAAAAGTAAAATCACGAGAGCTTATGCTCAAAGTGTACAATATCATACCATTGAAGAGAGTCGTAGTTTCTAACATGGTATCAGAATCATGCCCCTTAACTTACCATTTCCTCAAGTGTTGACAAAAAGTGTATTTTGTTCGAGAGCTCTAAAGAAAGGAGTCGAACCACGATTAAGGAGGGGTCAGTCAAGGGCTCCATAGGCCTCAGAGGAGGTGCTATGGTGTACCTTATTCGAGGAGAGGAATGTTGAGACGGAGTCTCACTCACATTGACTAATTAAGAGGATGATCATAGATTTATAAGTCTGAAACGACGCGGCTGAAGCCTCTTTTGTAACATGGCGGGCATCTCATCAAGGGGAGAGAGATAGAACTCTTTTATTGACCTCATAGCTTTCTGTATTCCTGAATTCCTAAGGTCACCCAAGAAATGGCAGAGCCATCGTGGGCGGAGCTGACGCAGGAGTGCCTAACCAACATCTTCTCTCGGCTAACCACCGAGCAGCGGTGGCGCGGACCCATGCTTGTCTGCAAGCTCTGGCTCCGCGCCGCCACCGACTCCTCTCTCTTTTCCCACTTCAACCTCGAACCCAGGTTCGACTCCACCCCCACCGAGTCCCCGGCCTGGTGGTCGCCCCAATTCGAGGCCAAAATTGATTCCATGCTCCGATCTGCCGTCCAATGGAGCCTTGGATCTCTTTCCCTTATTCGGATCAGACACTGCTCCGATTCATCTCTCCAATTGGTCGCTCAAGGGTAATTAATTCACTTCTTCTTCTTTAAATTTTAGTTATAATTATTATGAAGCTTTTATTGTTCAATTAGGGTAAAAGATTTCCTTCATTGTTCGGTGTTTTTCCCTCTTCAGCAAGCACTTTGCTCGTGAATTTTATGATGAAGTCAATTAAAAACTATCACTAGATCTTTGCATCTGTTTTAACCAATCAATGTGCAGTTCTTTTAGAATAAAAATTGTTGGATAACACATTCAAGATAGGAACGAAGGATTTCTTGTTCTGGAAACATCCTTTTCTTTATTCTCTTTGGTTGGTCCTTTTCTTGTTAGTTGGATATGCAAAACTTTAGCATAACTGTGAATTTTTATATAAATGTTGCTATAATATCATGAGCATTCCTTATAAGAGCGTGGAAACCTCTCTCGTAGATATTGTCCTCTTTGAGCTTTTTCTCAAGGTTTTAAAACGCGTTTGCTAGAGAGAGAGGTTTCCACACCCTTATATGGAATGCTTAGTTCCTCTCTCCAACCAATGTGGTATCTCACATATTAAGATAGATCGTTGTTCCAATTATGTGGTTGAAATTTTTGAACCGGTCGATCGACTATGGATCATTCCGCAATTTCCAAGAGCTTGTTTGGATTGACCTTTGAAGGGTTTTAATAAATGTTAATCCAAAAGACTCTGGTCATGAGGTTTGGGTTTTGGATAAAATTGATGGCCTTCAACTTACTTACTTACATTTTAGGTGTCCAAACCTTGAGGTTCTTTCCATCAAGAGCTGCGCCAATGTTACTGATAGATCAATGGCTAAGATTGCTCTTGGTTGCCAAAAGCTCCAGGAAGTAGATATCAGCTACTGTCATGAAATCTCGAACGTATCTTTGTCGTTAATCGGCAAGCATTGTCCAAATATCAAGACTCTAAAACGAAACTTTTTCAACACTTTAGATCCTTCCCAACAAAAAGGAATTGTCCCTGACAGTTATCTAAGTGCTTGCCCACAAGATGTGGATTCAGAAGCTGTGGCTATTGCAAAATTCATGCCCAACTTGGAGCACCTTGAACTCTGTTTCTCTAAACTCTCTGCTAAAGCTCTAACTTTGATCTGTAAAGGATGTCCAAATCTCAAGTACTTGGATCTGTTTGGGTGTGTGAACTTGACAAGTCGTGATATCGTGAATGCTACGTCGAGTCTGGAGAATTTGGAGATTAGGAAACCGAATTTCTATATTCCGAGGTCGGTCTTTCACACCGAGAGGTATGGCCATTGGAGGTTATACGACGAGAGATTCCAAACAGATATTTTCCGAATTTGATGGAGGTTACAGTCAAATGCAGGGTTAATACTCTCCTAATTCAATGTGTATCAGTGTTGTTTTACTAAGTTGTACAGTTCTTAATTGAGCTGAAATCTGTACTCTCTTTTGAATTTGTATGGTGGATTGATGCGACACAAGGTTTGTATAACTTATAGTTAACAGCAAATGGGTTTCAGGTTTAACCTTGTACATCCCTTCATGTTATTGTTTCCAAGATTGTCGGAACCATTTTTCTCTATTCCTCTCAAACTCTTATCTCAACTTGTATACCTCTGAGAGTGGCTGGATAGTAAATATCTGTTTGTAAGGTTTTGATTTAGCCTCAAGTTGAAAACTTAAATTTGAAATCCTACTTCTCGAGGTGGTCTTAGGATCGGGGAACGCTCAAAGCTCTTGTTTCCTTGATTTTTACAGGTTAAATTACAAGTTTAGTTTATAAAACTTTGAGATTTGTGTCTATTTGGTCAATCTCAACTTGTATACCTCTGAGAGTGGCTGGATAGTAAGTATCTGTTTTTAAGGTTTTGAGTTAGCCTCAAGTTGAAAACTTATATTTGAAATCCTACTTCTCGAGGTCGGGGAACGCTCAAAGCTCTTGTCTCCTTGATTTTTACAGGTTAAATTACAAGTTTAGTTTATAAAACTTTGAGATTTGTGTCTATTTGGTCACTTAACTTTTAAACGTGTCTTAATGAGTTAATATACTTAGATTCTTGATAGACTCGAAAATTTAAAATTTTATTTGAGCCGATAGATACAAATTTAAATTTTATATCAAAAGTAATCTTAAACTTTCTATTTTTTTTTTTGTCTAATAGATGAGTTTATAATTTTTCTAAGTTTATGAACTAAATTTGTAATATGGTCTTCAATTTATTGTGTTTATATTCACGAGTGTTTGAGTCACAACTTGCATGCATCTCAACTATTTTCATATTTTCACGTCTCAATTATATTTATAATTACTAGTTTTATTTTTTTTTAATTTTGATATTTTTATAAAGTTGTACTCATTTTGTACAAATTATTCTATTTTATAGTAACATTTTCTCTTCAAAGTACTTAAAAAAAAAAAAAAAAAAATCAGTTTCTTAGTGTTTTAAATATTATTTAGAATAAATTGTAAAAATTATTTATACTAATAAAAGGATCAAATTTAGTTAATTACTTTCAATAAATTAATCATTGTCAATTTATAGTTAATGTTCACAAAAAGAATATTGGGATTATTTTTAAATTTAAAAAATATATTCACCTGAAAATTAATTTGGTATAATTTAACTCCTTTTATTTTATTCAATTTAAAAAAATACCATTGAATTAGCAATAACTATTAATTTTATGATTTAATCAACGTGGGCTAATAGAACGAGTTTGAAAGTAAATAGACTAAAATAGTATTTCATCGTTTAATTTTTTTGAAATTATCGAACCAAACTAACTTCTTAGAAATATGAACTATGAAACTAAACCAATTACCGTGTGTTACACAAACATCAACTCCACTCAAGGACAATTGTCTTACCCTACTACATTTGGTTGCCAAAAAGACTCGTACGATATTAAATTTTAAGTAGGTAGACAACGTGACTTGAACTTTTCCTATAAGCCATTTATTATTTTTATTGTTTAAGAATGAAAGTCGAGTAAGGGGAATTCTCTCCATAGAGTTTTTCATCGAAGAGAAGAAATTCCCAAGAAGCATAGAGGAAAGAGTTTCGCAGGAATTGTCTTGAGTTCTTGTTAACCCGTGACATGAGTGACCGTTGACCCTACCCCTCATTCTTTTATGAAATCATGGAGTGGTCAAGTCTCTCAACACGTAAAGGTGTCCCGGCCAACCTATGATATGATAGCTAATAATCACTCTCACTATCCTCTTAGGCACTAAAAGCTAAGTTTGGAGCAAACTGAAAAGTAAGCTCAGAGATATGGATGTTTTTCAAAAGAATGAGTAGCACATCTGATTTCTAAACATTCCTCTAAAAAAAAAAAAAAGGATGAACAACAATCTGGTGCATAAGATTAAACAGGACATTATACATTAATCTGTCAAATATCTCTATATGCTAGAAGTAGATTGAGATTGTTGTGACTAACCCTTCTATTTTTGGCTTAAGCTCGGCGCTTCCGGAGCTTCGACAGCGGCCGAAACTTCATTAACTGCAGCCGGTTTATCTTTTTTCTTCGGGGGTTCTTGAGACTTTTGAAGAACAGCCTTGTTAGGAGCTAGAACAATAAATACATTCCTGTCTCTGAAGTTTTTGGCCTCTTCAGTTGCAAGCTGTGCATAATAAAGTATTGAGAAGGTCAATGGAGAAGAGAGATAATAACAGAAGGTATCATGTTTACATTCAGTAAATAAATAAGAGAGATAAAAAGACTCGAACGAAAGAAAAAACACTAAAAATGAGCAATGTGATCAAAATGTTCTGAATCGGTACCAAGTGTCACGGTCATGCTCGTCCAGGGTGGTACCAAGTGTCACGGTCATGCTCGTCCAGGGTGTGTTGTTCGTGACTGCATGCCCATCCCATGTCAAACCCTTTATTTAGTTTCATGTTGTATTGTCTTACTATTGTATTTTCTGTTTTGTACGACTACTCGGCGAAATCGCCCAAAAATGTACTATAGGGGGTATGACTAGTTGTCAATCAACTTCTCCCACTGATTTTGTATGACCGCTCGGCAAAATCACGTCTAGGCCTGTCAGACCTGAATCGCCGCAAAATGTACTATAAGGGGATGCGACTAGTTGTCGGATTCTCCCTACCCAAAAAGTTATATGTTATTTAAGCCGTTGTGTTGCCTTTTGCTTGTATGTTATATAACATTGCTTTCAATCTCTCTCAATCTGGTTTTCAAAATCTCTCTGTCCCCATTTTCTAAAATATTCTTCTCAAATCGAGGCGAGAGGCTTGAGCATACGTTGCTCAATCGTAGGCGACGCGAATACAAATTGGCTTGACTCACTTGGTGTTGGGAAGTGAGTGCCGCACAATCGCAAAGTTTGCTACCAAAAAAAGTGCGATTGTGACACCAAGCAACCCCTCTAAATCGCCAAAAAAGCCTCTAATTGATCCCACGTTAAATATCACACCTCTCTTTGGATCTCCATCAGTATAGATTTCTTAATTATTCGTTAGGCCTTATCTTGCTTGACTAGAGCCCCTTCCTAGATTACTTAGGCTCTCGTTGAGATTTTGGATAATAATAAAGTAACAGGTCCAAACCCCATTTTAGCCACCTATCTATGAGATTTTCGATAACAAAATCTCATGAATGAGTTCAAATATTGTAGGTTAGACAGATCGTCTCCTCATATCGGTTAGCGGATGTCTGTTACAAGCCTGGAAACTCACATGCCACAGACCTTAAGAAAATGGTTAAATTGAACAGGTTTAGAAACTGTTCTCCCTGAAGGTACAATCGTTTTTCATGGGGTCAGACATCAGAGATAAAATAGTTCAACCAAGTGTCTAAAACTACACTTTCAATTTTCACTTAAAAAAATAAGGAGCATCATTTTTCTCTAGTATTACCATGATGAACAGATATTAAAGGTGGCACAAAACTGATAGAACATGAGTACCTCCCCGAGCTCTTCCTGGAAACGTTTGACGAGCTCAATCGCTATTTTTCTGAACTCGTTTTCACGACCCTTCAAGTTCACTATAACTTTAACCTACAATATTCGTTACAAGATTTCCAAAGTGATGCAAACAAAATATAACAATATATTTGGATGCATGAAGAGAAGATAAAAGATATAGAAAAGATTCCTGAAGAAACCTTATCTCCATCTTGCAAAAACTTCTTTGCAGCTCTCAAACGAACAGAGTAATCATGTTGGTCAATTTTATAACTGTGCAATAATAATAGCAACCAGAAGGTTGAGATTGAGAAAAGGAACGTGTGCAGAATTATTTCTGAAATGGCAGCAAAAAGCAAGGAACAAAAGCCTCTCATGACTCTTGGCTTTGCAGGTTGATTATTGATCTTAGAAGTCATAAGTTCAATAGGTTGAGAAGAAGAAGAAAAGAAAGGAAAACTCCAAAAAACAAAGCAATTGAGGAATGTGTTACCCCATTTTAAGCTCCTTCAAATCCATGCGAGTTGCTAACATTCAAAACCACACATAGTCAGTATCTTTCCCCAAATCTGAAAGGTTTGTGAACCAAATAAATTGTGCAGACTCAATTAAGAAAGAGATTCACCAGCACTTTTCTTCTGTTGTTCTCGTTTCTTCTTTTGTAGATCGTACCTATACTTACTGAGAAAGACAGGAAAAGAAAAATCTCAACATAAAAGGAACAAAATTCAACAAGGAAAAACGAATGTGACCCTTTAATTCTCCCAGTGAAAACATAACAATCATCATATTTTTCATTGTTTCTCCATTACATTGTACCATGTTTCCATCTCTTTAGTATTTTCATATATTACTTTCTCAAGAACATTTAATTGAAAGTGAAGTATTAATTGAAAATAAATCATCTCAACGGGTTTACTATAAGAACTAGTGTAATCATTAAAGTTCATCAGATTGGCATTGGACTTGAGCAAATACAACTTTTTCCACAAGCAGAGAGGTAATGGGAAGAACAGAGTGAGAAAGTGGCATACCTGTAATCCATTATTCTGACAACCGGAGGATCTGCATCAGGGGATAATACAACCTGAATGGAATTGAAAGAATTAGCTATATCCAACACAAAGCGACAAAAGTACATGGTAACAGCTCAAGCCTACTGCTAGTAGATATTGTTCTCTTTGGACTTTCCCTTTCGGACTTCCCCTCAAGGTTTTAAAACGCATCCTCTAGGGAGAGCTTTTCACACTCTTATAAGGAATGTTTCGTTCCCTTCTCCAACCGATGTGAGATCACACATTAGTTGGAGAGGGGAACGAAACATTCCTTATAAAAGTGTAGAGACATCTCCCAAGTAGACGTGTTTTAAAACCGTGAGGCTGGCGGCATATGTAATGGGCAACAAAGCGGACAATATCTGCTAACAGTGGGCTTGAGTTGTTACATACATGGTTTCCAGGAAAATAATAGTCCATGACCATCTTTATCCATGTAGTAAACAATACAGACTGTGAAACGGATTCGTAAATTGCATCAGCCAAACTTGAGTATGCAGACAACTAAAATGCTGATTGCTGAGAAAGTTTCAAGTCTTGTGTTGACAGAGAGAAGTTTCGTTGCCGGTTTACGCCCATATGGAAAGAAATTACAATTTTAAATCGGAGCAAACAGTAAAATTGGCCTAATACACAACTCTGAAATGAAAAACATTCACCATGCGAAGATTCTTCTAGTTATGGATGAACTGCTATAACTTAGAACTATAATTTTCAATTATAATTACCATAAGCTTTTGATTCCATGCTCAGTTTTATATAGAGAACAGTTTATTGAAGATAAAAACCAAAACCCAAGTGACATTAAACAAGCAGAGAGTGAAAAAGGAATTAAGATTTAAGATCAACATCAAGCTGAAGCTAAAAAGCACATTCTCAATTTCATAGTTTCAAAAGAAACCTGAGCTATGTATTTTGTGTTGAACACAACTTTTTGTGGGAAACACTCGCGCACTTTATTAACATCAATCGAAAAGAGATTACAAGACACTCTGTGGAAACTATTGCTGCACTCTGTGCTTTGTATTTCTTGGGATGAAAACCTAGATAGGGCGGAAGGGTATTTATACTAAAAGCTATACAATCTATTCCTAAAATATCTAGATCTTTTTCCTAAAATATCTAGGTGTCTGACCCTATCAGGCTAGTGATGATATTTCAACATTTTGTCCTCGCACAGTGTTAAAGTTTGGAGCAAGGTTTCTTTGGAATTCATAGACAAACAATTATTTTAACAACGAATGGTACAAGACGACGTACCAAATCGAGTTCGGCATCCTCAGCCATTTGAATCGCCTGGGACTTTGGCACAATTCCAACCTATTCATTTCAAGAAGATTAAATTTCCAAACTAAGGCGCCTCGCATACAAGTTTCGAAATGTTGTAAATGGAAACAGGAAGATAGACAAAAATTGCCTTTCCCCAAGCAAGAGCTATTCAGGCGGAACAAAACACCTACCATATTCTGCTGTTCATCGATAAGCCTCACATTATTCGACCTATACAAATCAGTCACAAGAAAAAGCAATAAAGAAAATAAGAACTCGGAATCAAAAACAAAATTCATTCGTCATGTAACTCTTGCATGTATAAGGCACAAACCTGATGGAGGAAACATCGAGAGCAAGAGAATCTTCAGAGCGTTTAGAACCCGTCGGTCCTGAAGATCGAGGAGCGCCGCCGTATCGAGCAAATACAGAAGTACGAATTGGAGAGGAGACAAGACGCAGAGAGTTGGAGTTGTGAAGGCGGAATCTGAAGGCATTGGATTTGGAGGAGGGGAGGGGTAGAGGGAAAATTGAGGTTCGAAAGGGAGTGGCGGAGGAGGAGGAGGAGGTGGTGGCGGTGGCGGTGGCGGAGGATTGAGATGAGATAGATTTGAAAGGGAAGCGGCCGGAGAGCCCAGCCATGGAGCTTTGAGCTGAGGAAGGGGGGCAGTGGAGGGTGTGAATTTGACGAAAATTAAAGAAATTCGAAAAGAAAATTAAAAAATCTTATCCACAATACTTCTGAAGTGGACTCTAACCGTTTTCTTCCTTTTTTCCGTTGATATTTTCTGATTTTTTTTAATGTCATTTATTTCAATTTTTATTTGTAATAAAAATAAAATATTAATATGCAATTCCTATTTATTTATTTTTAAATATTAAAATTCGTAACTCAATTTCAAAATAAAAAATAATTCTGAAATTAAATAAATATATAAAAAAAAATTATTTGAGTGAGTTAAACTCAACTATATATATTTCTTTATTTATTTAAATTCAACTCAACCTAAGTTGATAAAAAAATTCAAAAATTAAGTTGGGTGGGTCGGGTTTCTTCAAATCATTAATTTTTTTTTATACCCCTATTTGTTATCATTCTTTAACGTCATTCAAGTGAAGAATTTAAATTCAACAAAAACCAATCTAAGAAACTAACCAATATGAAAATACTAGTAAATTCGATACCAAGAGTAAGTACTCGTCTTTTCGTACATAATCAATAGCTACTACTAATGATAAGGAAAAAAGATTAATTTGATTAATAAGAAGCCGTTTAAATTTAAAATAATAACTCAAATAGTAAAACTCTTAAACACGATGTCATTAAACTAAATTCTAAAGAAAGCTACATTTAATCTTATAAAACTTAGCTACTAATTCGGTAACCACATACCTGGCTATGACCGGACTTTTTCTTTGAGATGCAGAGATCTATTGTTTATTATCCGAAGAAATTTACAGAATCTACAACCGAAACCTCATATACCAAAGTTATTCCTTGTTACGTAATGGTTTATTCCTCTTGCAAGGAGTCGCATAGTTTTCTCCTCGGAAATCCTCACTTATATGAAATGATTCATATTCCAAGATATGCGAGGAATCTATTATATATTTACCTAACATAAAACATAGAATACAACATGAATGGTAGAAAGAATCGGTCTAATGCCTACCATTATGCTACATGTTCAACATATTCTAAAATTTCGAAAGAGCCTATGTACCATAGATTAATTTTCATATCTTTCCAAATCTGAGCATCCCGATCAGGCCAAGCACCATAAACTTCGAAGTATTTCCTTCTCAAATCAACTTTAACTTTTTCATTTACTTTGGGCAGTTTATAATCTCATATTAATCTTTTGTACCACTGAAATTGTAATCTGAACCAATTTCATCGGATATCTAAATGGCAATATTGTTTACTCTTCAAATAAAAAGAATTCAAAGCCTACAATACATCTTTGCAAGAACATCACCTGGGAACAATGACCTTTCATTGGTGTGTTAGACTTGTTTTTGTTACAAATCATCCAATTGATTGAGATCAAATAAATAAGCAACAACATCACTTTGTGTAGCGAAAATCAACCATACATTTACATCTCGTGATTTTCATTTATCGACTGAACTATCACAAACCTTATTCGAGTATTCTAACACAACTAGACTTCCACTCGAAACTAAATAGCACGAAATAAAAAGAGGGGGGGGTGGGGGGTGAGAGACAAAAAGAAAGTGTCCTAACCTCATACATATGAACTAATTGCCATCTTCACTTTCATTTGCACTGTAACACTCCTATTGGGGGCTGCTGCTATTGGAATGACCTGCATTTTCTTTCCAATATATATGCAGCTGTATATATATATGTATATATATAAATCAATCAATAAATAAATAAATAAATAATCAAATTTACATTTAAGATGGATGAAGCAAATACAAGTGGCATTTTGGAGGTTACTATGTTGTTGTTAGCTTCGTTGGCGAGGGGTTAAGAAGGTAGTGTGGTAGTTATACTTATGGGGAAGAAGATTGAGAGTTGTGTTTTCCAAAGATTGCTTCATTTGAATGAGATGTGTCCTAAGACTATGCTCTTCTACCTGTTTCAATGCACAAAACAACAAATCAAAATCAAATATAATTCTCAAGAAACCAGTTTAAGCAAGAATTTTGACATTTTCTATCTACGTGAAGATGGAGTTTTTGGAGGATGAATATATGGATGTTTGGGAATTGACTACAAAGAGAGTTCTTTGATTTTGTTCATGAGAAGTAAAGAATATTGTGTGCTCTAGCTTTTGAACTCAAGGACTCGGTCGTATGACCTGTAGAACAAATCCTGTTCAAGTAGGGTCGATAAAGAAGATTGTGTGCTTAAAACTATTGTTCGCTANATGACCTGTAGAACAAATCCTGTTCAAGTATGGTCGATAAAGAAGATTGTGTGCTTAAAACTATTGTTCGCTAAACCAACACGTTTTGGTAACAAACAAGTCATACAAGGATATTTTCGACATACCGTTAATAATCTCATGGTTTTCGGAGTAAGAACACTTGTTGAAAGATAACTTCAAAATGTTTTCATACAATTTCAGTGAAGAAAGCAGAAAAAGTTTTCATAACATTTCCAAACGGATNAGGATATTTATTAAGAGAATTGAGAAGAAACAACTTTAAAAAGAACGGTAACTTCAAAATGTTTTCATACAATTTCAGTGAAGAAAGCAGAAAAAGTTTTCATAACATTTCCAAACGGATCTTGGTAGTCAGCTAAAAATTTCCAAACAGAACAAATTTCCATTTTCTTGCCATTCATAAGCTAACAAAGATTAAGAAAATCTATATTCTTAGATTAGATATGTAAAGACATTTTCTAGGAAGCTTGCCAAAATGAACTAGCTTTCGAAGTGGTGAACTCTTGATTCACTTTGAACCCACACGTTATGTTATTTCACCGTGAGTTCCTATTCTTATGCAAAATTAGGATTTACATTAAATTTTTTTCGTAACCTCAAACAATCTTCAGGAATAACAGAATATTTTACACCGCTCGTGCAGTAGGGTTGTAACAGTCTAAGCTCACAGTTAGCCGATATTGTCCGTTTGGCCCGTTACGTATCGCCATCAACCTCACATTTTTAAAACACATCTACTAGGGAGAGGTTTCTACACCCTTATAAGGGATGCTTCGTTCTCCTTTCCAATCGATGTGGGATCTCACAATCCACCCCCCTTGGAGGCTCCGCGTCCTCGCTGGCACATTGCCCAGTATCTGGCTCTAATATCATTTGTAACAGCCCAAGCTCACCGCTAGCAGATATTGTCCACTTTGGCCCGTTACGTATCGCCGTCAGCCTCACGATTTTCAAACGAGTCTATTAGGGAGAGATTTCCACACCCTTACAAGGGATGCTTTGTTCTCCTCTCCAAATGACGTGGGATCTCACAAGTGTCGCGTGAGATTTGTGAGATAAATGGGTCTTCCTAATTCTAAGAGCAGGAAAATATTGTTCTCACCTGCATTGCTGTTGTTGAAGCCAGCAATGATTCACATTCATCTAACATTGCTTTCTCTTGTGAAGCTACGGCCGCAAGTTCCGAAGCCAACCCATTCATTCTCTCCACCTATAACACAGAAGAAGTTTTGATAGAAAATGGAGTGTCAAGACAACAATATGTATTTCAAACTGACAGCAGAATTCAAGATATATGCTCAAACCCAAGGACCATAAAGAAATATACTAACTCAATCTGTAAGAGAGTATAGTTAACTCCGCAAAGAAATCAGCTTTAGTAAATCATTAGATGACTGAAACGAATAAAATGAAGTTTTCCTTGACGTCAAACATATGCTGATATCTACGACCCTAAGACATGGGGTGTGGTGTAGCAAATGTTGAAAGAACATTTGAGGTAACGGTGTCAGTGGACCGGTTTGGCTAGCCTTTCAGCCACGACTGACGCCCACACAACTCATCAATCGAAGATGAAACTAAAAACTGAGCTCAAACTAACCAAACCCCACCAAAAATCAAAACCAGTCTGACTAACTAATTTTCATTTTACAGTCTATGAAAGTTTAAATACTATATTTAGAAACTTACAAAATGTCTATTTTAGCTCCCTCAATTTTAAAAAGTAATCATTTTGATCCTTGTTTTTATTACGTTTTTGACAAATTAATGAGATAAGTGTGATTCAAGCCACAAAAGTTAGGGAAGAGCATTGAAGAGTGGAAATTAAATGGAAAAATAGCATAATAAGAACTAAAATAGTCGGTTTTTAGAAAGGTAAAAGAGACTAAAATAGACACTACAAAAGTTAAGGGACCAAAATGAAGCAAACACGAAAGTTCAAACCAAAATGGATAGTTTAAAATTTTAGGGACTTTAAAGGGGACAAATTTAAAAGAATAAGGACCAAAATAGAATTTAAACCTTTTATGAATCTGATCATATCAATATTTATTGCTTAAACCAACTTAACTTATTAATTTGGTTGATACTTCTGGGATTTTTTGGTTTTTGTTTGCACCCCACCCCTAAAATGAGGCTCATCTCGAGGGAGTTTGTCAAAATACTTGCATTCTTAAGATGCATCAATTTGTCAATCGCACAAGATGATCTCGAATCCAAATAGGCAGATGTCTCCATTTGTCAAATGAATCTCAAAGGAGTTTCTTTTATAAAGAATGAAATTGAGCCTTTTGAAGCAAAATAATTGAAAATACAAAGGCATACAAAAACAGACCTAAAGGGAGTTCAAAGTCTAGCTAAGTAGAAACAGACTTCAATTCAAAAGGATAAGACCTATTTGATAATTACATAATGTTCGATACACTAGCATCTACAAAGAGTCGTTAAACCTAACAATAGTCCAAACCTCTTTCTAGGACCTCAAAACACCTCAAAAAAATTACGTCATCCTAAAAGCGAAAATTAAAAAAGAAAGAAAAGAAAAGACTTCCCCCATCATAGAATAATAATGTTTAGTGTACGCCAAGCAGATCTCAAGCATATATAAAAATATGATTCCATAAAGACTGAGCATGAGCAAACTTAGAACTCCACAGGAGTGGTCAAACGCAAGTCTACATAAGGTGTACCACAACAATCCCTGCAAAATGCATCTGGATGTGGTCCAAATGATTCACTTTGGCAAACAATTGCCACAAAAAGAACTTGACCTCCTCTGAGATCTTGTCCTTCCAAAGAGACGAGAATGGAGAGGCTCTAGGATAGATGGAGGGACGTATAAGAGATTAAAAAAAAATCATTAAAAGATTTTTTTTCTTTTAAAAGAAAAAACTTCATAAAGATCCCTCAGAAGGGTTGGGAATCCAAAAGTGAAGATCCCCCCCCCCCCCCCCCCCCCNGTGTCTCCCTAACCAACAAAAGACAGCGGAAACCCAAACATAAGGAAGAGAACGAACCCGAGGAAAGCATAGCAGAGACCACATAATGCAACCACAAGGTAATTGATAAGAAATGTATCAAAGTGAGCATAGGCACCGATCAACAATTTTGAAGATTCATTTATAGCACAATCATGCACTATAAAAGTCCAGGGAGTTTTTGTTTAGTAAAGTTACCACGACAGTTAAATATTATACAAGTTTTCTTCCAAATTCCTATCTGTGAGTATAATTCATTATCTGTAAGACTCATTCATAACATAATAAACCAATAATAGAAAGTCTCATTACCGAACATGTAAAAGAAACGGGAGAACACATTAAAAATATCACTCACAACTTCAAAACAATCAGTTAAAACCTCACCTGTGAAAGCAAAGAGCATATGGAGGACGCCATTACTCGCATCACGTTGAGAGCAGAGCCGATTGCACCTTTCAATGATTCAACATCTGCCTGCAAAAGAACAAATCTCTATTCTATGAGACTGAAACTAATTCAATAATTGAATATTTCAAATTTGAAAAACTTTTTACAACCTAACATACCGTTGCCCCTGCAGTTAATGGAACTCGGAGAGTGTTTGCTTTAAGATCTAACAATACACCTGACAATGAATTGATATGGTCTCTCTCAAGTGAATCCCATTCATCAAGGTAGGACATCTGGATTTTCATGATTATAATAGTTTACATTATATTTTGACAAAAGTAAAAGTAAAAAATTAAAAATGAGAACTAAATGTCCTCCAACAAGATAACAAAAAAAAAAAAAAAGTCTTTAAAACATTGACCTAAGTAAAAGCAACGAAATAAATCATATCCTAACTTTCTTGTTTCTCTTTACTTTCCTCTTGTAATTAGCTCTCGACACAAAGCAATATCTTCATCCCCTTAGATAAAATTAAAGACAGGTCTAAAACATTCATGTTATTCAGTGTTATAGATTGACAATGTTCTAAAAAAATTGGGCGTTCACTCAAAAGCTTCACGTACCCTTCTCAGATCAGAAGAGAAAACAACATCAGTTAAATTTGTCTTCAAAGCCAACAACTAGCTCAACAATTTGGAGATATATTATCAATGTAAGAATGGTAAGATAAAATAATTTAGCTATTCTGCATAGTATAGCAAACAATAGCTAAATGCCAAACTAAGAGAATGACCCCAAAGCTATTTCATAAAGAAGTTAGATATATAGGGGGTGGATTGCCCTATCTTCTGACAGCTATATTGAACTTGTTCTTTTTGCAGTTTTATCCTGGTGTAAATGACATATACATTAATTTTTACAGCCCCACCATCTTGTTATCGGATGGAGAAGTTTTGTAATCAACCCTTGGTGGTTTGAAGGCCCTTCCTACCGTTAATATAAATCATGGTATATGAAATTCCGCTGCAGTGTCGATCTACATGTACAGTTCAAGAGAGAACGAACAAATTTTATGCTGAACAGTGAGAATTTTCTAGACAAATCAAGAATCAAAAGGTCACTTTTTCTATCATAGCGTATAAGTTAAAGAAAGGACTTACTTGATCGTTCATGATTTCATTCAGCTTAAGTTCTAGCTTCAGCATATGGAGATCAATTCTATTTCTGGTTACTGAATCCCAAATACGTATCATAGCCTTCCAGACATTACATAGCGTTCTCTGGGCAACCAGAAAAAGGCCAAAATGTTAACTAGTCATCCACGGGGAAGTTTTGACACCATTGACAACTACGAATGAGACACAAAGCACCAATTCGCAGGGAGATCCACAATAAATATCATGAAATAAACAAACACATACAGGATATTTCAATTTCAAAACTAACTTGATAGCAACTGTTTCTTTTTTTTCATACAGATTTTCTATCTATAACCAACTGGAGAAAAAAGAATTTTCTAATACAAAGAAAATATTACTCGGAGTTGAATCACAAGTAATTTAAGTTACTGACACATGTTAAAAGGTATTTACTTCTCCCTATTGAACAGTGGAATGATAGTGCATCAATTTTGGAGTCGTCCAACTGTCAGGATGATTAGGCATCATCCAAAAATGGTTAAAGGGAATTAATCTTAAATATAGGATATAATACATAATATATGAGCTAAATAATAAGAAAGTTTAGCTAAGGGATACAAAATATTATAAGTACCGCAACCTCTAACTCTGAAAGACACAATGTTCTTTTATTACATCAAAAGATGAAGGAGAACCATGTACTTGGTTACAAATATAGCTATATGAGCAAAAGAAAACGTCCCTGGGCGCTGGTGAAAAGTTTATGTAACTTAATAGTTTTAGAACAATACGACCGTCACATTATGATGATAACAACCGTAAGCAAAAAAGGAACTTCAATCAGATAGATAATAAAGAAAAAGTTACTGAATTCTACAAATGTAAGATGCACACCTCTGCATCAACTTTATGCATGTCATGTATAGCTTCTGCTCGTGCATTGGAAAATCTCCATTGCATATATCTATTATATAATAGCCGCATCTGGTGAGAATCTTCGATATAATTAGCGCCCTTTTTACCCTTAAAATCTGCAATGAAACTGAGCACCGAAGTTGAACTATTGGATTGAATGGAATTAGTTGGTCTGATTCGAGATGGACTGACACCCCTAGGAGGAGGAGTTGATGGCCTTGGACGGGCTGGACTTGATCCTCTAGAAACAGAGGATGATGGCACTGACGTTCTAATGGGCGAAGGTAGACGCAATCCAGGTAATGTCAAAGACTGAGATCTGACAGCTGGTGTTGATTTTAACCTATCTGGTAAGCCGTTAGAAGCAAGCCTAGGAGTTCCTGGTGCCTGCAGTGAACAATCGTCAACCATATTTGTTTCATCTTCCATTCTAAGACCATCATTGGAAGAATCATTATCAGAGATCAAGAGTTTATTTATAGAATCAGATGAACTTCTCAATAAAGGTAACCCAATTTCTGGGTGTGGTCTCGGAGAGCTCTGAATTATTTTATCAGTAAGATCCACACTTTGACTTAATGCATTTAATGATATCTTCCTACCAATTCCTGATGCCTGCAATGAACAATCGTCAACTGAATTTGTTTTATCTTCCATTCTAAGATCATCATCAAGTGGAAGAATCTTGGAAGAATCATTATCAGATCTCTGCAAGAGTTTGTTTATAGAATCAGATGAAGTTCTTTTCAATGAAGGTAACCCAATTTCCGGAGGTGGTCCAGGAGAGCTCTGAATTATTTTATCAGTAAGATCCACACTTCGACTTAATGCATTTAATGATATCTTCCTACCAATTCCTGATGTCTGCAATGAACAATCGTCAACTGAATTTGTTTCATCTTCCATTCTAAGACCATCATCAAGTGGAAGAATCCTGGAAGAATCATTATCAGATCTTTGCAAGAGTTTGTTTATTGAATCAGATGAAGTTCTTCTCGATGAAGGTAACCCAATTCCTGGAAGTGGTCCAAGAGAGCTCCGAATTATTTTATCGGTATGATCCATGCTTCGACTTGATGCATTTAATGATTTCTTCCTACCAATTCCGGATGCCTGCAATGAACAATCGTCAACTGAATTTGTTCCATCTTCCATTCTAAGACCATCATTAAGTGGAAGAATCCGGGAAGAATCATTATCAGATCTCTGCAAGAGTTTGTTTATTGAATTAGATGAAGTTCTTCTCGATGAAGGTAACCTAATTCTTGGAAGTGGTTCAGGAAGGCTCTGAATTATTTTATCAGTATGATCCATGCTTTGACTTAATGCATTTAATGATATCTTCCTACCAATTCCTAATGCCTGCAATGAACAATCGTCAACTGAATTTGTTCCATCTTCCCTTCTAAGACCATCATCAAGTGGAAGAATCCTGGAAGAATCATTATTAGATCTCGGCAAGAGTTTGTTTATAGAATCAGATGAAGTTCTTCTAAATGGAAGTGGTCCAGGAGAGCTTTGAATTATTTTATCAGTATGATCCACACTTCGACTTAATGCATGTAATGATATCTTCCTACCAATTTCTGATGCTTGCAATGAACAATCGTCAACTGAATTTGTTCCATCTTCCATTCTAAGACCGTCATCAAGTGGAAGAATCTTGGAAGAATCATTATTAGATCTCGGCAAGAGTTTGTTTATAGAATCAGATGAGGTTCTTCTCAATGAAGGTAACCCAATTCCTGGAAGTGGTCCAGGGGAGCTCCGAATTATTTTATCACTATGATCCACACTTCGACTTAATGTATTTAATGATATCTTCTTATCAATTCCTGATGCATGAAATGAACCATCGTCAACTGAATTTGTTTCATCTTCCCTTCTAAGACCGTCCTCAAGTGGAAGAATCTTGGAAGAATCATTATTAGATCTCAGCAAGAGTTTGTTTATAGAGTCAGATGAAGTTCTTCTCAATGAAGGTGACCCAATTCCTGGAAGTGGTCCAGGAGAGTTCCGAATTATTTTATCAGTATGATCCACACTTCGACTAAATGCATTTAATGATATCTTCTTACCAATTCTTGATGTCTGCAATGAACAATCGCCGACTGAATTTGTTCCATCTTCCATTCTAATACCATCATCAAGTGGAAGAATCCTAGAAGAATCATTATTAGATCTCGGCAAGAGTTTGTTTATAGAATCAGATGAAGTTCTTCTCAATGGAAGTGGTCCAGGAGAGCTCCGAATTATTTTATCAGTATTATCCACACTTCGACTTAATGCATTTAATGATATCTTCCTACCAATTCCTGATGTCCGCAATGAACAATTGTCAACTGAATTTGTTCCCTCTTCCATTCTAAGACCATCATCAAGTGGAAGAATCCCGGAAGAATCATTATTAGATCTCGGCAAGAGTTTGTTTATAGAATCAGATGAAGTTCTTCTCAATGAAGGTAACCCAATTCCTGAAAGTGGTCTAGGAGAGCTCCGAATTATTTTATCAATATGATCCCCACTTCGACTTAATGCATTTAATGATATCTTCCTACCAATTCCTGGTGCCTGCAATGAACAATTGTCAACCGAATTTGTTCCATCTTCCATTCTAAGACCATCCTCAAGAGGAAGAATCTTGGAAGAATCATTATTAGATCTTGGCAAGAGTTTGTTTATAGAATCAGATGAAGTTCTTCTCAATGAAGGTAACCCAATTCCGGGAAGTGGTCCAGGAGAGCTCCGAATTATTTTATCAGTAAGATCCCCACTTCGACTCAATGCATTTAATGATATCTTCCTACCAATTCTACTCGTCCGCCTCTGATCTATAAGCCGGGTATGCAAGCCATCAATTGGCTTAGAATTCTCCAGCTGGTCAGGCACATTCTTTCCTTTGAGAGGACTCCTCTTTCGCTCTGGTGTAGGTTTCCTTGAAACCATAGGCGTTTCAACCAGTTTGTGAGCGAAATTTGACGACGGCCTCAACGTCCGATCAGAAGGAGATGCAGGGACTGGTTTTTCCTTCTTACTAACAGGAATAGAAATTATGTCAGACTGGAAAGAGACATTCAAACTCCGCATGGTCGAAGGCCATAAACTTTCCGCCGATCGACCGCCTGCTGTTCTCCTTGAAGACAATCTCAAATCAGAAGATAAGTCATGGTCCGAAGTTGATGGACTCGTCGGGGAAGGAGGCGTGGAAGGCCGTTTCCTCTCAGCCGACAGGGCTCTTTTCTGCTCCAATTGGGAGGAAGCAGACAAAGTTCTGGAGGCGTGCGGCGACTGACAGCGCCGAGGGGAGGAAGGGGCTGAGGGAATAGGTGACTTGTATCTAGAACTAACTTCCCTCGTCCGAGAGCGACGAGTGGCGAGTACATTGCTTCTCTCAGCCAGACCCAGTGCAAGCCTCGGGGTTTCCCCTGTTGAATGATTCCTTATTGAATCTGATTCAAATATATCCATCCACACAATCAAAATGAGACCACATCGATGAAAATCTTCATATCAGAACACATCCGGCGATCATGGATTTCTTCACTCATCCCGCAATCAACTGAATAATACCAACTGCAAAAAGGGGAGAAAGTTCTCTGCATCATTTCTGTCACTGCTGCACAACCAAAAGTGAAAACGGTACAGATTGCTAGAGATTATGAAAAGTAAACCCCACAAACAAAAAGAAAAGGAAAGAAAAGCATACATCTTTACACACCCCAGATCTAGTTGAATAAAAATCTGGTAATAACAGCAAAATAACGCAAATGGGTGCTTCCCCTTCAAGAAAACCCCAAACCGAACGAGATCAAGCAATAACAAGGAGGTCAGGAACGCGTTACAGAACATTTGATATAATACAATGGGTAGCGGAAAACAGCGAAAACTGCCACAACGCGAATAAGCAGTTACAGTGGGAGGTTGATTTTGGTGGTAAACCACACTTAGCGGTTATGGGGTAGAGGTCCCCTTGGGACTTGAGGGAGACCAGGGCAAGTGGGTTTTAGTCTCTTCAGTGGTGGAATTGTAGGATACGTCCTAAGAGGGAGTGCACTGTAAATGACTTTTAAAATACATTTCGGGCCATGAGTTTTTTCACGGGAAGGCCAAGGTCGGATGGGATGGAAATAGGTTTCACACTTAACCTACTGCCTACTCATCTTCTTTCTCTGTACTCTTTTTCACCAAGAAATGACAGCAGCTTCAAAACTGGCAAAACATAGAAAATCTCTCTCTCCCTCTCTCTCTCTCTCCCTCTCTCCCCCTCTCTCTCTCTTCTCTCTCTCTCTCTTCGGCCTTGATGTACGATTGGGTAAAAAGAAGGTTCTATCTAACAACTTGACCTTCATAAATGATCAAAGTTTTAACAAAACTTAAAACTGTTTTTTTCCTTTTGTAATCATGGATTTGTAGATGGTAATTTCAATATACACTTGATTCTGATCTTGAAAAAAAGTTAGGAAAAGCAAATCTTAAGAAAATAGGTTCAAAAATCACTCAAACACAAAAAACTTCTCTGATTCTTACTCTTAACCTATCTATTTGTTCTTATGTCCAAGTTTACAGACTGTTCAGCAGATAAAATTAAACGACACAATTTGTTTGTGTACACGAAGTAAAACTTGGTGTTACTATTATAATGGCAGAACTTCGAGGTACAAAAAATTGCCATCCCCATGAGTTCTACAAAAGTTTTCAAACAAAATCCGAGAAAGATAAAAACTAAGCAGAAAAATTAGTTACATAGGATTTAATTGAAGAGTTCTAAAGAGAAAGATCTTCAGAAGTCGATTTAGAATCGTGAACTGTACAACAAAAGAAGAGCGAAATTGGAAACTGTTTACGGGATGAGAAATTCTCAGAGATAAATCAGAGGTGGAGGATGTCTGTAATTTGAAGGTAACAGATTGTGTTTGATGGAGTAGAGAAAGTCTGGTTTCCTACTGTTCATGACAATCTCTCTGCAGGAAAAGTTCAAAGGAATCTCAGAGATAACCTAAAGGGAGAGACAGAGTTCGTCCGACTCCAAAAATATTCAGAATCTCTTTACTAAAAAACAACGTAATCGACAGTGAGTACCATTAACCAACCGTCTTCAATTAAAAATTTCGCTGTCTTTTTCCTCATTCGGTGATCCACAGAAAGAGGACGAACCAGATGAGCGAACTTCCTCTTTCGATTACAAAATGGATCAAAGAAAGAAAGAAAGGGGAAAAAAACGCCTCAATTGCGACAAAATTGCAATCTCTTAAACCAAAAGCATTTCCGTAATTCCTAAAATTTCAACAACCAATTTATCAATCGATTCACTCAAGAATCTCCAATCAAAACACAAAAACAACCAGAAATCAAACTCTAGAAAGCGAGTGAGAGATTTCTCACCTACGAACTGAAGCTCCAAACTCCTCTTCCAGTGAAAACAAATCAACCAAGAACATGACAACGAAAATCCAAATCACCTCGATCTCTTGAGGAATTCAATCAACCACAACAGGTAAGACGAATCGTCGAAGAGGCAGAGATTGACAGCAAAATCGTCGCCAGCCGTCAGATCGTTGGAAAATTTCAAATTCGTTAGTGGTCGACGGAGAGTGAAAGTAAATCAACGAAATTAATAATAATTAAAAAGAATTTGAAGAAATTTATTGGGAAGAAATGAATTAAGAAACGAAAAATTTAATAATTATTATTAATTATTAAGAGGGAAAAAACGGTTTCAGTTGGAAATTTCGCGGTGGGGACCCGCCGGTGGTCGTTGCTTTGGCGCCACCACCTTTATCAGCTTCCAATTTTTATCATTTTTCTAATTAATAAAAATACTTCTAAAAAAAATATTAATTCAAATATTTCAATTATATCCAAACACCAAAAATTAATTTTTTAATACGTCAATAAAATTTTAAAAATAAAAATTTATTAATACTTTTCAATTTTTTTAGATAAATAAAAAATATTGTGCTATATTTTAAAAAAATATCCATAAAATTTTTAAAATATTTTTTTTAATTAAAATTAGAAATGGTTTTTTAGTGCAATAAATAATCAAAATTTTAATAATAATTAGATAAGTTAAAATTTTCATTATTTATCGAACTAAAAAAAATCTCAACAACCACTAATTTCCACCTAACACTAACAAAAGTTCGTGTTAACCGAGTATAGTAAAACCGATTAAGACATATATATTCTCGACCCATACATGAAAAAATCGTGTTGATCGAGCATAGTTCAACTGATTAAAACTTATTTATTTCCAATCCAGACATGAAAAATTCGTATTGGTCGGGCATAGTTCAACTAATTAAGACATATATTCTTGACCCAGACATGAAAATTTCGTGTTGATCGAGCATAGTTCAACTAATTAAAACATATATTCTCGACCCAAATATAAAACAGTTCGTGTTGATCGAGCATAGCTTGACTGATTAAGACATAGATATTCTCGACCCAGGCATGAAAAAATCGTATTGATTGAGCATACCCATGAGGATAAATTTGCTTTCTAATAGGAAAATATAGTAAATTTTAATTTTTTTTTCACATACTTTAATTCTTTTAATTTAATATTTATAATATTTATAAATCTTAAATTATTTTTTTTTTTACAGAATTACTTAAATAATATAATAATTACACAATATATTTTATTAATACAAATTTTTATTTAAATATTAAAAAATACGCAAATATAAAACAACCGACCTAATCCAAATATTTTATGGATGAATTGGGTTAGACTCATTATTTAACCTTAATTATCTTGGTTGAAAATTTTTACCACTTGAAGTCAAAAAAATNCTATCTAACAACTTGACCTTCATAAATGATCAAAGTTTTAACAAAACTTAAAACTGTTTTTTTCCTTTTGTAATCATGGATTTGTAGATGGTAATTTCAATATACACTTGATTCTGATCTTGAAAAAAAGTTAGGAAAAGCAAATCTTAAGAAAATAGGTTCAAAAATCACTCAAACACAAAAAACTTCTCTGATTCTTACTCTTAACCTATCTATTTGTTCTTATGTCCAAGTTTACAGACTGTTCAGCAGATAAAATTAAACGACACAATTTGTTTGTGTACACGAAGTAAAACTTGGTGTTACTATTATAATGGCAGAACTTCGAGGTACAAAAAATTGCCATCCCCATGAGTTCTACAAAAGTTTTCAAACAAAATCCGAGAAAGATAAAAACTAAGCAGAAAAATTAGTTACATAGGATTTAATTGAAGAGTTCTAAAGAGAAAGATCTTCAGAAGTCGATTTAGAATCGTGAACTGTACAACAAAAGAAGAGCGAAATTGGAAACTGTTTACGGGATGAGAAATTCTCAGAGATAAATCAGAGGTGGAGGATGTCTGTAATTTGAAGGTAACAGATTGTGTTTGATGGAGTAGAGAAAGTCTGGTTTCCTACTGTTCATGACAATCTCTCTGCAGGAAAAGTTCAAAGGAATCTCAGAGATAACCTAAAGGGAGAGACAGAGTTCGTCCGACTCCAAAAATATTCAGAATCTCTTTACTAAAAAACAACGTAATCGACAGTGAGTACCATTAACCAACCGTCTTCAATTAAAAATTTCGCTGTCTTTTTCCTCATTCGGTGATCCACAGAAAGAGGACGAACCAGATGAGCGAACTTCCTCTTTCGATTACAAAATGGATCAAAGAAAGAAAGAAAGGGGAAAAAAACGCCTCAATTGCGACAAAATTGCAATCTCTTAAACCAAAAGCATTTCCGTAATTCCTAAAATTTCAACAACCAATTTATCAATCGATTCACTCAAGAATCTCCAATCAAAACACAAAAACAACCAGAAATCAAACTCTAGAAAGCGAGTGAGAGATTTCTCACCTACGAACTGAAGCTCCAAACTCCTCTTCCAGTGAAAACAAATCAACCAAGAACATGACAACGAAAATCCAAATCACCTCGATCTCTTGAGGAATTCAATCAACCACAACAGGTAAGACGAATCGTCGAAGAGGCAGAGATTGACAGCAAAATCGTCGCCAGCCGTCAGATCGTTGGAAAATTTCAAATTCGTTAGTGGTCGACGGAGAGTGAAAGTAAATCAACGAAATTAATAATAATTAAAAAGAATTTGAAGAAATTTATTGGGAAGAAATGAATTAAGAAACGAAAAATTTAATAATTATTATTAATTATTAAGAGGGAAAAAACGGTTTCAGTTGGAAATTTCGCGGTGGGGACCCGCCGGTGGTCGTTGCTTTGGCGCCACCACCTTTATCAGCTTCCAATTTTTATCATTTTTCTAATTAATAAAAATACTTCTAAAAAAAATATTAATTCAAATATTTCAATTATATCCAAACACCAAAAATTAATTTTTTAATACGTCAATAAAATTTTAAAAATAAAAATTTATTAATACTTTTCAATTTTTTTAGATAAATAAAAAATATTGTGCTATATTTTAAAAAAATATCCATAAAATTTTTAAAATATTTTTTTTAATTAAAATTAGAAATGGTTTTTTAGTGCAATAAATAATCAAAATTTTAATAATAATTAGATAAGTTAAAATTTTCATTATTTATCGAACTAAAAAAAATCTCAACAACCACTAATTTCCACCTAACACTAACAAAAGTTCGTGTTAACCGAGTATAGTAAAACCGATTAAGACATATATATTCTCGACCCATACATGAAAAAATCGTGTTGATCGAGCATAGTTCAACTGATTAAAACTTATTTATTTCCAATCCAGACATGAAAAATTCGTATTGGTCGGGCATAGTTCAACTAATTAAGACATATATTCTTGACCCAGACATGAAAATTTCGTGTTGATCGAGCATAGTTCAACTAATTAAAACATATATTCTCGACCCAAATATAAAACAGTTCGTGTTGATCGAGCATAGCTTGACTGATTAAGACATAGATATTCTCGACCCAGGCATGAAAAAATCGTATTGATTGAGCATACCCATGAGGATAAATTTGCTTTCTAATAGGAAAATATAGTAAATTTTAATTTTTTTTTCACATACTTTAATTCTTTTAATTTAATATTTATAATATTTATAAATCTTAAATTATTTTTTTTTTTACAGAATTACTTAAATAATATAATAATTACACAATATATTTTATTAATACAAATTTTTATTTAAATATTAAAAAATACGCAAATATAAAACAACCGACCTAATCCAAATATTTTATGGATGAATTGGGTTAGACTCATTATTTAACCTTAGTTATCTTGGTTGAAAATTTTTACCACTTGAAGTCAAAAAAATNCATTTCCGTAATTCCTAAAATTTCAACAACCAATTTATCAATCGATTCACTCAAGAATCTCCAATCAAAACACAAAAACAACCAGAAATCAAACTCTAGAAANATTCAATCTGTGAACACTCCTACTCTTGTACAAGACAGTGAATTTGAATTCCTCCACTTCCATCTATTGNAGTGAGAGATTTCTCACCTACGAACTGAAGCTCCAAACTCCTCTTCCAGTGAAAACAAATCAACCAAGAACATGACAACGAAAATCCAAATCACCTCGATCTCTTGAGGAATTCAATCAACCACAACAGGTAAGACGAATCGTCGAAGAGGCAGAGATTGACAGCAAAATCGTCGCCAGCCGTCAGATCGTTGGAAAATTTCAAATTCGTTAGTGGTCGACGGAGAGTGAAAGTAAATCAACGAAATTAATAATAATTAAAAAGAATTTGAAGAAATTTATTGGGAAGAAATGAATTAAGAAACNTGTTCGACCTAAAAATCTAACAGCCACCAATTTCCACCTAACACTAACAAAAATTCGTGTTGACCGAGCATAGTTAAATCGATTAAGACATGTATATTCTCGACCAAGACGTCAAAGTTCATGTTGATCGAGCATAACTCAACTAATTAAGACATATATATTTCCGACCCATNACGAAAAATTTAATAATTATTATTAATTATTAAGAGGGAAAAAACGGTTTCAGTTGGAAATTTCGCGGTGGGGACCCGCCGGTGGTCGTTGCTTTGGCGCCACCACCTTTATCAGCTTCCAATTTTTATCATTTTTCTAATTAATAAAAATACTTNATACATCAAATTTTGTGTTGATCGAGCATAGCTCAACTAATTAAGACATATATATATTTCGACCCAGACATGAAAAATTCGTGTTGATCGTGTTGATTGAGCATAGTTCAACTGATTAAGACATATATATTCTCGACCCAGATATCAAAATTCATGTTGATCGAGCATACCAACTAATTAAGACATATATTTCCGACCCAGACATGAAAAATTCATGTTGATCGAGCATAGTTCAACTGATTAAGACATATATATTCTCGACCCAGATATCAAAATTTATGTCGATCGAGCATACCTCAACTAATTAAGACATATATTCCCGACCAAGACATGAAAAATTCGTGTTGATCGAGCATAGTTCAACTGATTAAGACATATATATTTTCGACCCAGACATGAAAAAATTCATATTGATCGAGCATAGCTCAACTAATTAAGACATATATATTTCCGACCCAGACATGAAAAATTCGTGTTGATCGAGCATAGTTCAACTGATTAAGACATATATATTCTCGACCCAGACATGAAAAAATTCATATTGATCGAGCATAGCTCAACTAATTAAGACATATATATTTCCGACCCAGACATGAAAAATTCGTGTTGATCGAGCATAGTTCAACTGATTAAGACATATATATTCTCGACCCAGACATGAAAATTCATGTTGATCGAGCATACCAACTAATTAAGACATATATTTCCGACCCAGACATGAAAAATTCATGTTGATCGAGCATAGTTCAACTGATTAAGACATATATATTCTCGACCCAGATATCAAAATTCATGTTGATCGAGCATACCTCAACTAATTAAGACATATATTCCCGACCCAGACATGAAAAATTCGTGTTGATCGAGCATAATTCAACTGATTAAGACATATATATTCTCGACCCAGATATCAAAATTCATGTTGATCGAGCATACCTCAACTAATTAAGACATATATTCCCGACCAAGACATGAAAAATTCGTGTTGATCGAGCATAGTTCAACTGATTAAGACATATATATTTTCGACCCAGACATGAAAAAATTCATATTGATCGAGCATAGCTCAACTAATTAAGACATATATATTTCCGACCCAGACATGAAAAATTCGTGTTGATCGAGCATAGTTCAACTGATTAAGACATATATATTCTCGACCCAGACATGAAAAAATTCATATTGATCGAGCATAGCTCAACTAATTAAGACATATATATTTCCGACCCAGACATGAAAAATTCGTGTTGATCGAGCATAGTTCAACTGATTAAGACATATATATTCTCGACCCAGATATCAAAATTCTTGTTGATCGAGCATACCTCAACTAATTAAGACATATATTCCCGACCCAGACATGAAAAATTCATGTTGATCGAGCATAGTTCAACTGATTAAGACATATATATTCTCGACCCAGATATCAAAATTCATGTTGATCGAGCATACCTTAACTAATTAAGACATATATTCCCGACCCAGACATGAAAAATTCGTGTTGATCAAGCATAATTCAACTGATTAAGACATATATATTCTTGATCTAGACACGAAACAGTTCGTGCGGATCGAGCATAGTTCGACTGATTAAGACATATATTCTCGATCCAGACACAAAACAGTTCGTGTATATCAAGAAATAGGGGTTGTTAGGGTTTCCACATGCCCATGACTTAGACATTGCCTATGTAATGGAACTTTCTTCTCACATTGTGGGCCCTTCATGATCTTTTATGGGTACCCAATTATTATTATTATTATTATTTTAATGATTAGCTAACGTGCTTACATAATTCAATGTTATCTTTACGGAAAATATTAATTAAAAAATAGCGGAGAATATAAATTTAGTAATGCTCCTAACGGAATATGTTTAACGTCCCTTTACGATTTTTTCACGAACCCAATGAAGAAAAGGAATGGACTAAAGTGAGGGCTAAGAGTTTATTGGCCGCTATAGGGACGAGGATCAACGTCTTTCATGACTAGTGACATTGACATTTCTCCTTTATTAGTGCTAGAAGGGTGTTACTTAGATAGCATTTTCATCATCCATGTCGTAGCGTTCGTTTTTCTAACGACGAAACAGTGGAATTGGTTTAGGGTTTAGGGTTTAGGTCGTTCTATTTGACTCGTTTGTAGTTGAGGCACGTTTTTCATTTTTATCATCCAAGTTGTAAGTCGTTCTCTTTGACTCGTTTAATTGCACTAACAACACGTTAATTGCAACTCTAAATTATATTTTTATGTCCAAACATATTTCAAAATGCACGTAATTGAATCGGTCCATATATTAGAAGATTGTTTTCAATTTAAGTTGTGATTATACCGTCCTAATGCCCTACAACTGATATATATCCTATAACTGATATATACCGTCTAAGAGAGCTGGCTCAACCATAATATTATAGTCATACAAAATACATCCGTAAATTTGAAGTAAAAAAATTAAATATTCCTTAAATTTTCTCATAAATCAATTATTTTTTTAATGTGAAAATGGCCATCCTAGATCTTACAAACCCATGAAGGAAATCTAGAGGTTGATTATATAATTGTAAAGACAAATATATATATATATATTATATATATATATATATTTATTTATATATAATAATAATAATAATTATTATTATTATTATTATTATTTGGTTTGTCCAAAGAAAAATAATTAAAAAATAACAACTAGGTGGTGATTTAAAAAAACACTTATTTTATTTTGTTATCTATTGTCGGTGATTTAAAAAAATTAAACCAAATTTTAAAAATTAAAAAAATAATAAAAGTAATTTTTAAATTTTTTTTTTTTAGAATTTAACTAACAATTAAATATATATATATATATATATANCAAGCATAATTCAACTGATTAAGACATATATATTCTTGATCTAGACACGAAACAGTTCGTGCGGATCGAGCATAGTTCGACTGATTAAGACATATATTCTCGATCCAGACACAAAACAGTTCGTGTATATCAAGAAATAGGGGTTGTTAGGGTTTCCACATGCCCATGACTTAGACATTGCCTATGTANTTGAATGGTCTATCCCTAGTAATATTGTCATACCCGTCTAATTAGTATGATACTACGATGTTTAATCAGCTTTCGTTTATTAATTGTAGATCAATTGTAACAATTTAAGTTTACTGCTAGTCGATATTGTCCACTTTTACTCGATACGTATCGTAGTAAGCCTCACGATTTTAAAACACGTCTACTATGGATAGAATCTAGCTCTACTCTGACTAGTGTCCCGCATCGTTCCGTGAGGAGCTCTAATACCATTTTATAACATCTCAAGCTTAAAGCGGACATTATCTGCTTGTGGTGGGCATGGACTTGGGCTGTTACATCAATCCACTAAAGACGTAGAGTTACACTTTTATGTACGATAAAATAAGTTGTGTCNTGCTCCTAACGGAATATGTTTAACGTCCCTTTACGATTTTTTCACGAACCCAATGAAGAAAAGGAATGGACTAAAGTGAGGGCTAAGAGTTTATTGGCCGCTATAGGGACGAGGATCAACGTCTTTCATGACTAGTGACATTGACATTTCTCCTTTATTAGTGCTAGAAGGGTGTTACTTAGATAGCATTTTCATCATCCATGTCGTAGCGTTCGTTTTTCTAACGACGAAACAGTGGAATTGGTTTAGGGTTTAGGGTTTAGGTCGTTCTATTTGACTCGTTTGTAGTTGAGGCACGTTTTTCATTTTTATCATCCAAGTTGTAAGTCGTTCTCTTTGACTCGTTTAATTGCACTAACAACACGTTAATTGCAACTCNATCTTCCCATTATGATACAAAGATTAATCCAAAGGCTTCTAAAAGGCTATTTTCCATAAATGGTTAAAATGTATGGGCTAAGGGAAATATCTAGAAAAAAATGAATTTTAACCTAATTTCATGTTTATTTAAGACTACAAATTTATCGAGTTAATATAAAATATTTTAACATAATTAAAAAGTTTAAACGAGACTACTGACATCTTAAATATTGATAGGAAGATAACATATCGTTTCGCAAAATCTCATATATACAAACAAACCAAAAAAAATATACGATATTTTACATCAATAAATGTCTTTAAAAAGTCTGAGCGTTTTTTTAAAAATAATTACAAATGCTAATTTTTTATTAGGATAATTCCAAAGAAAATACTTTGAAAAATGTCTCTAGCTGGCTAAATAGATAAAAATAAAAATAAAAATAAAAAGAAATTAATTTCTTATTATTTAAATTTTGAAAAAATGATATTTAATGGCAACTCAGGTTGGTGGACGTATGCCATTTCCACTCTTATGCAAATGAAAATTAAAAATATTGTCTTATCCTTATCAAAGAAAGTTCCTACCAAACAATGAGTAACAGATAAACAGTCAACTCTAATGAAAGTGTCGTATTTATAGTCTACTTTAAGACACTCACGAGATTGATGGCTGAAAATCATAATCTACCCACAGTAGAGATCAAATTTTCGGTCTGAGATCGGTAGAAATCGTTTGTGTGAGAGGGGAACGAAGTATTCTTATAAGGGTATGGAAACCTCTCCCTAGTAAACGTGTTTTAAGATCGTGAGACTGAAGGCGATACGTAACGAGCCAAAGCAGACAATATCTGTTAGTAGTGGGCTTGGACCGTTACAAATAGTATCAGAGCCAGACACCGAACCATGTGCCAGCGAGAACGCTGGCCCTCAAGGCGGTGGATTGTGAGATCTTACATCGGTTGGATAGAGGAACGAAACGTTCCTTATAAGGGTGTGGAAACCTCTCACTAGTAGACGTGTATTAAACTCGTAGGCTAACGAAGATATGTAATGGGTTAAAGTGGACAATATTCATTAGTGATGAGCTTGGATTTTGGCTGTTACAGTTTGACTGGACAATGTCGATCTCCTCGAACTCGTCACCATCTATACAAAGAAGGGAAAAAGATCAAGAATAAAGGTAAAATAAAAATAAACAAACAAATACGTAAAATTGTGTGCGATTCAAAATCAACAACATTACTGCCAAAATCTAAAACATAAGGGATACAAAACAGGTATTGTTCTAGTTATTTACAAATGAGGAACGGGTGCGGGAAAAATCAATAGAAACGACAGCCCAAAACAAAATACAAAATAGACGCGTTTTAGAACCTTGAGGGAAAGTCCAGAGGGGAAAGCCCAAAGAAGACAATGTCTGCTAGCGATGGACTTGGACTGTTACAAATAATATCAAAGTTGGACACCGGGCAATGTGTCAGCGAGGACACTGGCTCTCAAAGGGGGTGGATTGTAAGATCTCACATTGGTTGGAGAGAGAAACGAAACATTCCTCGTAAGGGTGTAGAAACCTCTCCCTAGCATACGTNTGTGTCAGCGAGGACACTGGCTCTCAAGGGGGGTGGATTGTGAGATCTCACATTGGTTGGAGAGAGAAACGAAACATTCCTCGTAAGGGTGTAGAAACCTCTCCCTAGCATACGTGTTTTAAAACCGTGAGGCTGACAACGATACGTAATGAGCCAAAGCGACTAGTGGTGGACTCGGGCTGTTACATTGATTTCTCACCGTATAATCAAATAGCCCAAAGACCAAGGAGATGATAATTGTCCTTTAACCAACCAAGGGAGATTACAAAACATGCCTAGACTAAATTGATCAAAAGGAGTTGAGTAATAATCAAAATCACAGCATAAAGCTCTACAATCGGAGGCTCTATAAGGAGTTGAGTAAATGATTACAAATTCACTAAAATGCCTGTACTTCCCATTATTAAAGAAAGTTTAGAAAGATGTTAGATTTTTTATCTTTTGAGGATCGTTGAGAGTGAGTCCACATTGGCTAATTTAGGGAATGATCGTAAGTTTATAAGTAAAGGAGGAGGCCTTTTGGGGAAGCCCAAAGCAAAGCTATGAGAGCTTTGCTCAAAGTGGACAATATCATACCATTGTGGAGAGTCGTGATTACTGACATGGTACCAGAGTCATGCCCTAAAACTTAGCCATGACAATAGAATCCTCAAATATCGAACAAAGATTGTGAGTCTCGAAGGTATAGTCAAAAAGTGACTAAAGTGTTGAACAAAGGGTGTACTTTGTTCGAGGGCTCCAGAGAAAGGAGTTAAGCCTCGATTAAGGGGAGGCTGAGGCTTACAATGTACTTTGTTCGAGGGAAGAATTGTTGAGGATTGTTGGGAGTAAGTCCCACATTGCATTGTGGAGAGTCGTGATTCCTAACACTTTCAAGAAAAATAAAACTCCTAGTCGACTGGGAGGAAAATATATCCTACTTCGAAAGAATTTCCACCCTCAGACCGATAAATTATGAACCTAAGTTCTTAGAAAAATAGCAACAGATAGTTTCCACCGTAATTCCTTGTACATTGCTGACAATGAGTTTCCCGTTTCACCATCAAATTGCCTCTCTTACTCCAAGTATTGAAAGCTTTGTTCCACAGTTTAATTTAATGATCACGGAATAACAAGAACATACTAGATCTTCTAGCTTACACAACATTACACGCCATGCTTATGCAATAATTTCGCATTGAAATTATACCTTGTTGTTTAGAAGAACACAAAATTGCATTGGCAATAAAGAATATATGGATACAGTAGTACATACTGACAAGCTAAAATTTAACAATAAGATAATAATGACCCCTACTGGTTCAGTACAAGCTCAGGAAACAAAACGAGTATACTTCAGATGAGAAAATTAATTTTATGATGGACCTTCTTTGAGTTCTCTATGTTAGACGAACACGACTCTTCACAATGGTACGATATTGTCCACTTTGAGCATAAACACTCATGGCTTTGCTTTGAGTTTCCCCAAAAGGTCTCACACCAATGGAGAGTGTATTCTTTGATTATAAACCCGTGACCATTCCCTAAATTAATCGATGTGGGACACTTTCATCCAACACCTCCCCTCGAACAAAGTATGCCTCCCCTTAATCGAGGCTCGACTCCTTGGAGTCTTCTCTAGTCACTTTTTGACTATGCCTTCGAAGCTCACAATACTTTGTTCGACATTTGAGGATTTGCCAATCTATTGGCATGGTTAAGTTTAGGGCATGGTTCTGATACCATGTTAGACGAACACGACTCTCCATAATGGTATGATATTGTCCACTTTGAGCATAAACTCTCGTGGCTTTGCTTTAGGTTTCCCCAAAAGACCTCACACCAATGGAACATGTATTATTTGATTATAAACACATGACCATTCCCTAAATTAACTGATGTGGGACACTTTCATCCAACACCTCCCCTCGAACAAAGTATGCCTCCCCTTAATCGAGGCTCGACTCCTTTGGAGTCTTCTCTAGTCACTTTTTGACTATGCCTTCGAGGCTCACAATACTTTGTTCGACGTTTGAGGATTTGCCAATCTATTGACATGGTTAAGTTTAGGGCATGACTTTGATACCATGTTAGCCGAACACGACTCTCCACAATGGTATGATATTGTCCACTTTGAGCATAAACTCTCGTGGCTTTGCTTTAGGTTTCCCCAAAAGACCTCACACCAATGGAACATGTATTATTTGATTATAAACACATGACCATTCCCTAAATTAACTGATGTGGGACACTTTCATCCAACACCTCCCCTCGAACAAAGTATGCCTCCCCTTAATCGAGGCTCGACTCCTTTGGAGTCTTCTCTAGTCACTTTTTGACTATGCCTTCGAGGCTCACAATACTTTGTTCGACGTTTGAGGATTTGCCAATCTATTGACATGGTTAAGTTTAGGGCATGACTTTGATACCATGTTAGCCGAACACGACTCTCCACAATGGTATGATATTGTCCACTTTGAGCATAAATTCTCATGGCTTTGCTTTGGGCTTCCCCAAAAAGCCTCACACCAATGAAGAGTGTATTCTTTTATTATAAACCCATGACCATTCCCTAAATTAAGGACACCTTCATCCAACCCTCTATACCTATAAATTAAGCCAGTTTGATCGGAGAGATTACTATAAAAGTATTGTAGCCATTGATAGAGATTGATGTGAAGCACTCACCAGCGTTGTCTTGAATCAAGAACTAATGGATCAACACTTCGATAAATCCGGCCTCCACTGCTGCTGTCTGAAACTCACAAACATTCATCCCACTCGTCACATTGTAAATTTTATAAGAAAACGCCTATGAAAGATCCTCGTCTTGTACGTGAAATTACAGCCATCCATAAGGAAAATAGAAATGCATACAGAACACAATGCCAGTAACATTCAATCCAGAACTAGAATTCCGATCATCCTCAGACAAACTTCATCAATCCACCGAATAATCTCGAAGTTCAAGTTCGGAAGTTCATAAAATATAGATAACACAAAAGAGATTCCTAAAATTGATTATACGCCAACTAATAATACAATTAGTCGCTAACCTGAGTAAAGATGAAAACAAAACCTCCAAATTTGCTTCCAGATTAAAAGTGCAGTGTACGAATTCTCGAGACTTTGATTTAGCTAACTGGAACACAATTGCTTTGAATTCTAACCTGGAAATCGGCGAGGCGTCTCTTGATTGGGAAAGTTCGTTCAATCCATCGCCATGAAAGGAAAAGGAATGAGAGCGAGCGCTTTGAACGCCTTTGTTGTCGGCGTTTGGGAACTCGGTTGGACTAATCCCACCACGGTTAGGAATAGTATCCTCTCCCGTCTTTGTTTCGTCGACCATTTTAAAATTTTAATTATATTTAAAAAATTAATTTCAATTGGTTAACGTATATTTTCCATTAAAAAGTTTTTATATATACTTATTTTTATTTATTTTTTGAAATAAATGTTTAAATGTATGCAAGGTAAGCTAAGCTACTTTAAATATTGAGGTCGGAGGTTCAAATCTCTAAATAAATGTTAAAATATCATACCTTAATTGGTATGTACTCTAGGTCTTGAATAAACGTTAAAAGCACGATTATTTTATAAATGTCAATAATTTCATTAATATCTTAAATTGAAGACGACTCTCCAAAATAGTATGATATGCTCCACTTTGAGCATAAGCGTCCATGGCTGTGCATTGGGCTTCCCAAAATGACTCATACTAATGGAGAGTATTCATTGATTATAAATTCATGATCATTCCCTAAATTAGTCGATGTGGGACTTTCATCATCCAACAAGTAACAAGTTTCAAAATACTCATAAAGTAACAAAAAAAGTTAATATATAATCTATGGTTTGTTACTATACCGTTTTTTGTTTATATATTGATGGTAAGATTTCATTAATATCTTATTTTTTTTTTTAAACTTCAAAACCACTTTAAAACTTTTTACAAAAATAATTGACTTACGGGTAACATAAAAAGTTACTATATAATATATGATATGTTAATAGACCGTTTTTGTCCCTATGTTGATGGTAAAGTTTTTTTAAACTTATTTTATAAAGATAAAATGTATTAATGTTACTTTAAAAATATCGTTTTTGTCCGTATATTGATGGTAAGATTTTTTTTAAATTTCTTTATGTTACTTTTAAAATACCATTTTTGTCCCTATATCGAGGGTAATTTTTTTTTAAACTTCTTTTAAGAAGATAAAATGTGTTAATGTTACTTTTAAAATACCGTTTTTATCCATATATCGATGGTAAGATTTTTTTAAACTTCTTAAGATAAAATGAGTTAATGTTACTTTTAAAATAAAAATTTTTTTTTAACTCCTTTTATTAAAGATAAAATGTGTTAATGATACTTTTAAAATTCCGTTTTTTGTCCCTATATCGATGGTAAGTTTTTTTTAAACTTCTTTTATAAAGGTAAAATGTGTCAATGTTATTTTTAAAATACCGTTTTTGTTCATATATTGATGGTAAGATTTTTTATTAAAACTTCTCTAAAAAATAAAATATATTAATGTTACTTTTAAAAATTTACCGATATTCTTTTAAAAATATAATATTAATGGTAACGGTAAGTATATTTTTGAATTTTTTTTTAAAAAATTAAGAGGTATTAATAAAATTTTTAAAAATTTTAGGGATATAAATTATTATTTTTTTATAAATAAAATACAAATTATAGGATGTGTATATAAAATTTAAATTTCTTTATATTTAACGAAATTGCAAAAAAAAAAAAAAAAAAAAAAANTCGGGCAGGAGGTTTAAGAGGGGTTTCGTCGTCCTTTGTCTGGAAGAGAATTCTCTTCCTCAATGCCGTAATTTTATCTTCTTCACAATAATGACAGCGGCAGCAGCCTCCTTCTTCCCAGCTCTTCAAGCTCCGATTCATGGCGGCAATGCATGGAGGAAACCCGCCACGAGATGCAAGTGCGATAGAAAAACCTACTCAACCTTCAACTCTCTCTCTAATTCCCTTCGTTCTTCTGTTTCTTTCCCCATAAACTTCGATTCCTCCGCCCAGCCACTTCGTCTTCAACCTTTACCTGATTCAGTTCAGGAAAATTTCACGGAAACCCTCGATGGTTCCATGAATTTGCAGGTACCAATGAGCGGAATTCACCATGTTACTCACGGGGAACCTTGCCAAAGAATCTTCATCCGGGATCCGCCGTGGATAGGTTCCTTGTTCCTGAAGGGGCTTTATAAAAGCGTCGAGAAGGAAGTGAAGTTAGAATTTAAAGAAATTGGGAAGAGGAAGTATAATTTGCTGAGGAGGCGGCAGATTAAGGCGGAGACTGAGGCCTGGGAGAAGATGGCTGAGGAATACAAGGAGTTAGAGCGAGAAATGTGCGAGAAAAAATTAGCTCCGAATTTGCCTTATGTGAAGACGTTGTTTTTGGGTTGGTTTGAGCCATTGAAACAGGCTATAGAGAAGGAGCAAAAAAAGCAGCAGACTAAGAAGCAGAAGGCGGCATTCGCGCCTCATATAGAGTTGTTATCTGCAGATAAGATGGCGGTTATAGTGATGTACAAGATGATGGGATTGTTGATGGTGGCGCAGCAGGATGGCTGTGTTCAGGTCGTTCAGGCTGCGGTTCAGATCGGCGGTGCTATAGAGCAGGAGGTGAGCATTGAAGATCTTGTGCTTTCTTTTAAGATGATTTTTCCAATTGAGCAATTACACCTAGAACTTATTAACTTGCTATAATGAAACACTATTGTTAGAGTCTGTTTGTGAAAAAAGTGCTCATGTATCAGCCCAAGCCCCACCTTGTTCTCTTTGGGCTTTCCCTTTTGAGCTTTCCCTCAAGGTTTTAAAATGCGTTTACTAGCTGTGAGTTTGGGCTGTTACAAATGGTATTAGAGCCAGACACCGGACAGTGTAGAGGACGATGGGCTCCAAGGGGGTGGATTGTGAGATCCCACATCAGTTGAAGAGGGGAACAAAACATTCCTTATAAGGGTGTGGAAATCTCTCCCTAGTAGACGTGTTTTAAAACCTTGAGGGGAATCTCGAAAGGGAAAACCCAAAGAGGACAATATCTGTTAGCAATGGGCTTGGGCTGTTACCGCTCAACTCATTTGGGACAACTCTAAACTATGTTCTTGCCAAGCACATTGTTACAGAGCTGTTTTGCCTAGTTATTCACCGTGCCATCTACGAGCAGATTGCAGATGTATTCAACCAAAGTATTGTACTGAAGTCCCTGGATATTGATATAGGTTGAATTTAATTGCATGCCAAATGATAGATTTTATTTTTCTCTAATTTGACCATCATTTATTTCAAAAGGAATCTAATGGCGATTTAATATGCTTCGGAACGAGAGTTTTTTGAGTTTACATCACTGTAATTTCACTTTTGTTTTAACGAGTTCTCTAGCAAAATTGTTGCTATTTTCTCAGTACTTTCTAAGCCATCATCATTAAATTATTGTGCAAAGGGCTTGACTCTTCCTATCAAATTTACCCCAGGTTCGAATTCAGAGCCTTCTGGAGAAGGCTAGGAGTAATCAAAGAACAAAGGTTCCAGGGGATGCTCAGTGTTTGAGCAAGGAGAAAGAGGTACTGAGGAAACGAGTTAATGGTCTAATTAGGAGAAGGAGACTAAAAGAGGTGCAAAAGTTGTTGAAGAAAGAAGAATTTAAGGCTTGGGGTCGAGACACCCAGGCTAAGGTTTGTTGCTTCCATCTATTTTCTTATATGTTTCGATATAATCAATTCAAGACCATATTTAAAGGCAGTTATCTACCTGATCAAACTTTGCAGCTAGGAAGTTGTCTGATACAATTGTTAATTGAATCAGCTTTCGTCCAACCTCCAGTTAGCCAGTCACCTGACAGTCCACCTGATATTCGACCTGCATTTTGGCATAGTTTTAAACCTGTTGCGAAAACTCCAGGGTGAGATTTATTTTTCCTGTCCATTTTCTATTTCTTGTAGATTGACAGCCAAGGCACCAAGTTAGGGTCCATTTAACCAACCTCCACAGATTTGGTCATTAGATTATGCTCATGAGGTATTGCTTTAAAGCAATGAGTCGGGGGTATTTGGTGCTGGTGCTTGTCATCCTTCTTTGGGTTTTCTTTTCCTATTCCCCCTTTTTGGAGTCAGTGAGCTGCATGGATGGTTGATGATTGGATTTTAATTCTCAAGTGGAAGAGAAGGCTGCTGCTTGGCAGGATCAAGTAGCCAACTCTTTGCATCGTAGCTTTTTCTGGAACAGCTTATCATGCTTCTGCATTTTTTGGTGATTGTAGGCAGAAACTTGTGAAGAAATATGGAGTTATTGAATGTGATCCCATAGTTCTCGCTGGGCTTGACAGAACTGTAAGTTTTTTTTTGTTTTCTTCTCTCTCTCTCTCTCCCCCTGCCCTTTTTCTTACTAACTTATAATGGCAGATGTCCTCCGAATCATGTTATGTTTTTCGTTGTAGCTACTTAGAGATATTAAGCTTGGAAAATTAAAAGAATAAAGTCACACAAATATGCTTAAATGATTTATCATTTTTTGCTTCGTACATACTTGTGGTCTCGCGGGCTTGATGAAGTCAATTTTTTCATTGGATTTCAGAAAAACTGACAAACTTTTACAACCCATTGCTATTGGCACTAATGGTACAATATCGAAAAATTCATTTCACTAAAATGATGGTTAATTAATGTCCAACAACCAAAATATATGCCAGTTATTGCTTAACAGCTAATATATGACTTGGGCAGTAGAGAAGTTAGCCCTGCCCTTGACTATATCACTGCAATAAATTGATTATAATGTCACATTTTGACAATTATTTGAAGTGGTATTATTGCTTCTTTTGCATAAAGAATTCCCCTCTGCATAGCAAACTCTTCTTTATGTTGATAAAACTTACATGTGGTTTTATTCGGTACTGCTATTGAGTGCTGGTGCAGTGCTCTATTTATTGGACTGTATGAATTTGTGTATTAAATGGAAAATTTTCTGCTCCATGAATTTTCTCTTCTAAACTATTACTTTGTCTTCAATTCCATGCAGGCTAAGCAGATGTTAATTCCTTACATTCCTATGTTGGTTCCTCCTAAAAAATGGAAAGGGTATGAAGCAAATTGAATAAATGCACTTTATATTGTATATTCCCTTTAGGGTATCTGCCGTGGTTACTGCATCAAAAGATGCTTTAAATCTGGCTACTAAGTGATCCCCGAGTGCTTTAAGGCAGCTGTAGTCTGTATCATATCTCATATTAGCTACTAATCATAAATATCTCATGTAAATACTTACAGATATGATAAAGGTGGACACTTATTCTTACCTTCATATGTCATGCGTACTCATGGCTCAAGTAGGCAACAAGAAGCCATGAAGAACATTTCTGGGAAACAGATGCAGAAAGTATTTGAGGTTTGTTTGGAAAGCTCGAAGTCTCCTTTTCAGCAAACTTGGTCGCAAATTTGACTTCCCCCCCCCCCCCCCCCCCCCA
>NC_036648.1:6759333-6775492 GCF_002806865.2 Cucurbita pepo subsp. pepo | reverse complement strand
ATTTTTTTTTTTTTTTTTTTTTTTGACATTTGTGAGTGCTCAAATCAAACTTACAATCCCAAGGGAGAACAAGAGATTTGTCTGACCTTACCACATATTGTTCGCATGGAATTTGTAGGATTTTGATATCTCAGATGGGCTGCCACTATGAAGTTAAAAGTCATTCACCCAAAGTCCCTATAGCTTGAAACTTCAATATTATTTTTATATTGTCTGAGCTATAAATTTATTTGGCAGTTTAACATGCAACAAGTGCCTGCAATGATATAATTACCTTAGTTATGGTTCTTTTAGAGCATGGGGCCATTTAATAATATGTGAGGAAGTATACTAAGTCCTTTCCTTATGGAAGTACATTGGTAATCTGAATTTGGCCAGACACTTTAGCAGTTTTTATATGAAATATGACAATCTTGTAAATTTTCAATGGCTTATGATTTTTTGTGCTTCTATCATGCATGTAGTTGAGTTAATCTGATATTGTGCTGAAATGGGTTGCTTACAGGCTCTGGATATGCTAGGGAGCACCAAATGGAGGGTGAATAGAAGGGTGCTCAGCGTGGTGGAGAGTATTTGGGCTCAAGGTGGCAATGCAGCAGGCCTGGTTGATCGCAAAGATGTAAATTCATGATACTGCCAAAGCAATTCCAACAATTATTGTTTCTTGTGAACATGTGTTCTCCTTTTGAAATCTCATATTGGATAATAGGGTATCAGTAACAATATAGTTTAGCTTATTGCCAACTTGGATTTATGTTCATGTGAGCCCTTGCTTCCTCTTTCCATATTCTCTTTGCCTAGGTATGGTTATGCTTGCTAGATTATCAATATCATACATAAAATAAAAATGTTATGTAACTTGAATTTCTGATAAGAAAATAGGTCCTTTTATGATAAAATTTCTTGTTTGTATGATAACTGGCTATTAATAGGACAAGGATTCACATGATTTTCTGGTCGCATGCTTATTATGTGGTTGATTTACTCTTCCTTCGTTGGCAAGTAGGTTCCTATTCCAGAGAAGCCTCTTGGGGATTTGACAAAATGGAAACAGAGCATGTGGAAGGCAAAGAAAATCAACCAAGAGTTGCATTCCCAACGATGTGATGTTGAACTTAAGCTTTCGGTAAGATTTATTTTCTAAAGTTGGAATGAGGATAACTTTCCTTAAGTTGGGAAATGTAATATGCTGCCTAGCCTGTTGACTGGACATGAGGTCTGATTAAACGTGCTAAACTGGTTATGCCTTTCCCCCAATAAATATTAGTACAGATGTCCTTATAAAAGAAGATCAGTTTTTTTTTTTTTTTGGTCAGAATTTTATGACACTTTAATCAAATATTAATCCCAATAGCCCTTTTAAGTACGTCGATTGATAAATTTGAAGGCCGTACCAACCATGGTACCGAAATCTGATTAGTGATTTCCATCCAGTTCCATCTTAATTTTTTTTTAGAATAAATGAGTATCATATGTAAATGATTATACTTTCAATTGTGGACATAATTAGTTATTGAGTTATTTTCCTTGAGTTAGGTTGCTCGCAAAATGAAGGACGAGGAAGGCTTTTATTACCCGCATAATCTTGATTTTCGTGGCCGAGCATACCCAATGCATCCACATCTGAATCATTTGAGTTCTGATCTTTGTCGAGGAGTTCTTGAGTTTGCTGAGGGACGACCTCTAGGAAAGTCTGGTTTATACTGGCTGAAGATACATTTAGCCAATTTATATGCTGGTGGTGTCGAAAAACTTTCCTATGACAGACGTCTAGCATTTGTGGATGACCATTTGGATAGCATATTTGATTCTGCAAGTAACCCAGTTCATGGAGATCGTTGGTGGTTAGCTGCTGAAGATCCTTTCCAGTGCTTGGCTGCTTGTATCAATCTATCCGAAGCCCTAAGAAGCTCATCACCACACACTGTCATTTCCCATCTGCCAATCCATCAGGTAGGTCTCAATCAACACTTGGAAGTAATAGCATAAGAACCATCTTTCTTAGGTACAAGAATAACTGGAACAGAANATGTCCATGCATAATTAATTTGGTAAGGTTGTGTCTAAAGATTCTGTTGGATAATTTCTTATCCTTGTGTTAGAAACGTTCTTTTTCCATCATTCCTCTCGAAGGTAAGCATATTCCAGTACAAGAGTTTCTTTCCACCTCAGATCTCCCTGGCCTGCCAATTTTCATCATGGAAAATTGTCTATATTTTGTATCTTTTGGGATGAGCTTACTTCTTTAGTTTCTCATATTGCAACTTCAAATGAATTTAATGTTTGTTTTTCTTTTTTGTTTCATGTTTTGATTAGATTTACTATCTCCTCCTTTTCACAGTTTTTCGTGATTATTTACTGTCTTTACATGAACTTAACATCTCTTATCTTTTGTATATTGTACAACATCTGTTTATTTATTTGAGCCATGTAATGACAGCTTAAAAGTAATGATTTTTCAGGATGGTTCGTGCAATGGCTTACAGCACTATGCAGCTTTGGGAAGAGACACTGTAAGGCCCAATAATCTCTATTTGTGTCGCATGAAAATCCTTTCCTTATATTCCTTCCTTGTTTTATGATTTGTCTTAAAAAAATAAACTTATCGTTAGTAATTCCTCAACTTCTTTCGTAGTCATCAAATAATATGTTTAGGGATGATGAGTTATAATGTAACAATGCTAATATCTCCCCTTGGGCTTCAAAGTTTATTCTTTTCTTGTGCACCAATAATTTTGTTCTTTTTCAGGATTTTCGTCCTCTTTCTTTTTCTTGTTAATGTCTATTGTTATTGTTATTATTATTATTATTATTTATAGGAAACAATAACCATTCATTGGTATGATGAAATGGGATACAAAATGGTCCTATCAATAGAACAATTTACAAAAAGCACCTCCATTGATTAGTGAGGGCGGTAAGGCTATATTTACAAAAGGTGGAAACAATATGCTTCAGTTGATAGCTTACAGAGATGTAGCTTCTATAAAATAGCCTATGTCACAGTCCTTGTCCAAAAAGATATGAGCATCGCGATCCAACCAAATGTTAGAAAAAAAGGCACGAATGTGTTTGATCCCAAAGGATCCCTTTGTCCTTTTTAAAAGGGTGCCCCAAGAAAGTAAGAGAGAAAAGCTGAACCAAAAACATCTGGAAGCTGATTTCAGTATTTTGATGCAAAGATACAATGGCTGAAGAGGTGAATCAAGTTTCTTCACTTTTAAAACTGAAAAAACCGCAGCTCAGAGCTAAACATAACCATGGAGATCTCCGTTGAAGCTTGTCAAAAGTTTTGATGCAACAATGACTGAGCTCCCATATAAAAAATTCACTTTTTTGGGAGAAGTATTTTGGTGGCTGAATCGATGTATTGTCCATAGGCATCCCCAATTTTCTTGAAGGAATCATAAGTTTTTATCCATCCCCCATACGAAGGCACAAAGGACTCCATACTCCAATTTGATCTCACCTTTAAGTTCCCACTTTATACCACTTCTTTGTGCAACAAAGTAGTCCTCTGTTCTTGTCTTCCACTTTGAGGAGGCCCTATCAGGTTGAATGGGGCTAATAGACTTAAAATCAGATACTTCTTGTTGAAGAGCTCATAAAATCTCATACCAGTCATCATGAAAGTGTTCTCGAAAGATAATAACAGAGGAGTCTCTTCTATTGATTGGGCATGGGGATGACAGTTTCCATGGTTGTATTTCATGGGGAGTCTCTTCTATTGAATGTTTTCCCTTTATGGCTTCCTTGTAGGTGGTTTTTTTCTTTTTCTTTTTTGTTGATTGGTGGAGGGGGGTTTCTGAGCTCATTAAGAGGAGAGAGAAAACATTTCCAACCAGATTTATTCTACCCATTGACTCCCAATTTTGCAATTTCAGCACAATGCCCTTTTTTGTTTGAAATCTTTTCTACACATAACACATATTCAGCATTCAAGTATTCTTTGAAGAATTTTTGGTTCAGGTCAGAAAAACATGAGAAGAGCCATGGTTGAGATTAGGTAAAGGACTGGTCTCTACTTGTTTTAGTGATTTGCAACCCTCTTCCACCTTCAATAGAGAAAGTCTTGTGGTCAATGGAGAAGGTAATGGGTGGGTTGTGTGGTTGGTGACTAGGAGTTGGAGCCATCATCGGTGGTTCAAGCACACCGATGAGTTAGGCAGCAGGCATGCATGGGCCTGGCAGTGGGGAGGTGATATGAACCAAGGCATCAATCGTGTAAGATAAACTTCAAGGAAGATGTGGAAAAAAATGTCTGTTCAAATTATCACAAGATGTTGCTATTCATGTCATGCCACATTAAGGAAGAATCAAGCATCATTATTCTTGGATGGTTACAAATTTTGGGTAGATGATCATCTAGAGTTATGGTGTTTCCTTAATGTATTTTACGACTTTTATTTACTTTAAGGTTACATTTACATAGTGGCTAATTATGGTCAGAAAGTATGAAGGTTGCAACTCTTAAAATGCCTCGGAAGGTCAAGGGTTTTTGTTTTGAGGCTATAAAGCCATGTATGTTACTTTTGTAAAGGAGACTTGAAAATGAAGTAAAAAGAGCATTTGTGCTTTCTTTTAGCTAAGGGCTAAGTTTCTTTGGAATTCTATGTAGTTTAGATTGCATGTTTAGAATCATTCAAGCTTGACGTGATCGATCTTGCTTGGAGAGTGATTCGAATCTCAAACAAGTGTTCTTACCTTGGGATATTTGATTAACAAGGTAATCCGAATTTTACATTCCCTTGGAGTGATTCCTTATCATTAGGGCTAAGTGTCTTTGCAATTCTATGTAGTTTAGGTTGCATGTTTAGAATTATTCAAGTTTGACATGATCGATCTTGTTTATGGAGTGATTCGAATCTCAAACAAGTGTTCTTGCGTTGAGATATTTGATCAACAAGGAAATCCGAATTTTACTTTCCCTTATAGTGATTCCTTATCAGGAGGGGTGGGGCTGGGTTCGTTAATGTTTTACTTTATAGTTTATGAAAATTTAGGACCCGAGTTGCAATAAATGCTCCTTCTTTCATTAATACCTGCGTGTATGATATATAGCTGGAGTCTCTTATTATCAATTTCACATGTGGTGTACTTGCTGAAGTTGAAATTTTTTTATATTCTAAAAGAGTATTTTTTATGGATCCAGTTCGAAGCAGCTGCTGTTAACTTAGTTGCTGGAGATAAACCTGCTGATGTTTACTCGGAAATTGCTGCCAGGTATGTTCAAAGTCTTCAATCCAAGTACAACTTAGTCATCACTGGTTGCAGTTAACTATAGTTTTAAGTTAAAGCAACCGTCATGGTCAATCTCTGTAATTTTTTTCTTGTTTCCTGTAAAATAAATTCCTGTTGCTCATTGGTCATCATTTCAAACAAGAAGCAAAGGTGTTGTAGTAGTATTCTGCCATGTTGTGGTAATATTCTACCAGAGGTAGAAGTCAGAAAATTTCACGATTCTTCTAGAAAGGAAGAAGAAATTTGAGAGACCCTTCATTGTATGACTTCCTGTTGGGGTTTTTAGTAAAAGTTCTTCTATATCTATTGTTCCTCTTTGGTAAACACTAATTGGATGATTTTTTTGTCTCTATGACTTGTTTGGTTGATTATTTTTAGTCACCCTTTTTCAAACTTATTCTGGCGGTCTAAAGAATTTTTAAAGACATTTAAGAGTTTAGAGGAATTATGGGATTTAGTTAGATTCCTAGCGTTGAGCCAGTATAGACTCTGATCATTTTAGTAGTTTCAACTCCCTTTCAATATTAGTCAAGTGGGGAGTGCCCCTGTATAACTTCCTTAGTTGGGAGATTGTTTATCCTCTTTATATAGCTTTCTTGATGATATTCAGTTTCTGACGAGGAAAAAAAAAGAAGGTTAGCAACCTTTTATGTGTGTGCGAGGATTGAAATTGTATGGAATAAAAAAAAAAAACTTAAGCTTTCCACTTTGTTGTAGGCTAGCGACTATACGCTAGTTACAACCACTGAGTCTCTTCTGACCCACTTCACTACAGACTTGTACACATTCAAAATTTATCTGCCTATCCATACACGATCATATTCTGGTGAAAATATTAGATTTAATACCTCTTGAGGGCTTCCGGTTTTATTTTTTATTTTTTATTTTTGTTTTTGTTTAGTAACAACACATTGTAAACGATCCCACNGTTGGACTCTTTGTTGGGTTATTTTTTTGTATGCCCTTGTATTTTCTTTCATGCTTCTCACTAAAAGCTTGGTTCCTTATATATATATATATATATTGGTGAAAATGTATCTCTCCTTTTTATCACTTTTGTTTTACTTCTATTATTGGTCAACAGGGTTCACAATATCATGATCAGGGATGGTAACCAGGATCCAACGACAAATCCAAATGCTTTACTGGCTAAGATCCTAATTGATCAGGTTTGTTTTGCTTGGCTTAGCCACCAAGCTAGTTCAGTTTCCTCTTAAAAGGAGGATATTTTCCAAAGATGTTGATTCTTAAAAAATTTCTTGTTGAACTAGTTTATCTTTTTGAGGCTTTCAGGTTGATCGCAAACTGGTGAAACAGACAGTGATGACTTCTGTATATGGTGTCACGTTTGTTGGAGCTCGTGAACAAATTAAAAAAAGACTTGGGGAGAAGGGCCTCATTTCTGATGACAGACTGCTATTTCAAGCAGCCTGTTATGCTGCTAAAGTAAGTAATTACTAATTATGGGCTCGGATTATATTCTTTTTGGAGAAATCATTATTATTACTTTGAATTTCTTTCATGTGTTAGCAGAATATAAGACTTAATTTGGTTGCTCGTAATATTGACAACCTTTACTTTTTTGTGGTGTCCCTAGCTTACAAGAGTTTGAATACTTGACCTAGGCTATAGAGGATATATCTCCACATATTACTGTCTCCTCAAAATTTTCCTTAAAATGTAATTTATGAGAGCTCCTTACCATTGCTCATCCATTAACATTTGCCTCTCCTTGCTGGTCTGATTACTATCTGGGAAGTTTTGCTTTCCCCTTTCTGTTGGAGTCCTTATGCACATCTCCCCAAGATCCTCTGTCTAGTGGTTTTGTGGTAAAGTGATAATTACATGAAGGAATGTGAGTCAGTGCTAAGGATTTGTCTTATTTGNAATTACATGAAGGAATGTGAGTCAGTGCTAAGGATTTGTCTTATTTGGTTGGAGAGAAATAGCAGAATATTTCAAGATCAGTTTAGAGCTAACGGAGTTTATGTTTTTGCGCATATGTATATTTGTAGCGCACTGCCTCCACTTGGAGCGTATTACATGGAGAATTTTGTACTTTCCCTCTTTATTTTATTAACATTTTGATTTTTTTTTTCTTTAATGCCCTGTGGGTAGGTTGAGGCTGGTAGACGTTTTATCCCCCATGTCCTTACTTTTCTACCTCTTCTTTAGTAAAAGGGAATGGTTCGTTTCCTTTTTCAAAATGTTGACCATGTTTAATATTGTTGTACCGTTTCCTACAGGTGACATTGGCTGCACTTGGGGAGATATTTGGAGCTGCACGTGGGATAATGAGTTGGCTTGGTGATTGTGCTAAGGTATGCGCCATTCTGACATGTTCTCGGCAGTAGGTTACTTGCTATCTATATAAAATGGCATACTTTGGACATTCTTTTTAACTGTCGTTGTAAGTTCTAATTGTTAAATATGTCACACTTGCAGGTCATTGCTGCAGATAATCAGCCTGTGCGTTGGACCACTCCTCTTGGTCTCCCTGTTGTACAACCTTACTATAGAAGTGAACGGCATCTTGTGAGTAACTTCTTTATGGAATCTTTTTCCAGAAACCAAATCAACTTTTTATTTTCAGAAAAGTAGATAAGAGGTGGGAGCACCTTCACCTTATACGAACCCACTTCAGTTAATAATAGTAAAAAAAAAAAGAAAAAAGGAAAGAAAATAACCGCAATTATATAAAATGAGAACAAAGGTACACCAAGAAGAACCCGAAAACTTAACACCGCCCCGAATACCACCCAGCTCTTACTAATCCCTTTAATAGAAATTATTTTCTCTGCAACCAACTTTTTCGAAGTCGTGTTCACTGCACATGACCTCAATACCTTACTTTCTCTTTAAAAGGAGTATCACATAGGATATGCTAGATATTTGCTTGAGTGGGCACCCCAACTTAAACCAAACTCTAAAGAAATCTTATTCCAACAACTACAGGTTTATTTACAGCTGAATAACAGGTGATTCACACTGTAATGGACTCCTGGCATAAGTCACTCCCTTTGCTTCAAGATGGGTATGGTGTGATATTCCGGAGAGATTCATTTTGTATTTAGGGATAGTCAGGATGGATGGCATAAGATGGTTTGCTGAGAATTCTAATTCTATTACCTCTAGTGTTTTGTCTCCAAGTGTGGAGTTCTAGTGGGGAACTTTATCAGGTACAAGGCGGGAATAGGGGATATAATTTTATTTTTGGTAGGACTTGCGTTGACCAGCCTCTCGAGTTTGCCTACCTTAGGCTTTCCAACATTACGTGTGAGATTCCACATAGGTTGGGGAGGAGAATGAAGCATTCTTTATAAGAGTGTGGAAACCTCTCCCTAGCAGACACTTTAAAAACCTTGAGGGGAAGCCCGAAAGGGAAAGCCCAAAGAGGACAATATCTGCTAGCGGTGGGCTTGAACTGTTACAAATGGTACCAGGGCCAAACATCGGGCAATGTGCTAGTGAGGAGGCTGAGCCCCAAAAGGGAGTGGATAAGAGGCAGTGTGCTAGCAAGAACGTAGGGCCCCAAAGAGGGTGGATTGGGGGTCAAGGGAACGAGTGTCTTCGAGGACGTTGGGCCACGAAGGGGGGTGGATTGTGAGATCCCACATCGATTGGGGAGGAGAACGAAACATGCTTTATAAGGGTGTGGAAACCTCTCCCTAGCATACTTATTTTAAAAACCTTGAGGGGAAGCCCGAAAGAGAAAACCCAAATAGGACAATATCTGCTCGTAGTGAGCTTCAGCTGTTACATTATGGTTGTCTAGAAATTGTTGAATCTCTTAACAGTGGTGCTCCCCAATCCCCGGAGCTTGTAGCGGTTCATGCAAAGTGGTTAGAATATCTTTAAAGCCGGTACATAAGGCAACTGCATTCCAGAAGGCACCATTTTCATTACATGATTGATTAAGATTTAAATCAAATGCCTGTTATTTCTGCCTTTTAATCCTTCACTTTTGAGTGGAAGCTCCTGGAAAGTTAGCATTGTTGGCCCTCTTATGTCTCCAGCTATAGCGTACAGAACTCTGGCGTAATGGGTACAGGCGATTTTATAGCATTGCATTGGTGATGCATGGTTGGGAGGATAATAGTTTTTAGTTCCTTAGCATTTGAATTCAATTTTTTGTGCTCTGTACATGAATATATTAATAGCTGTGGTCGAGAATTAGCGACAATCTAACTGCAAGCATCCTCGTTAATAAATGACTCATATGGCTCATTAAAGGAAGACACGGTATGACAGTACTCAGTCTTATCTTTGTTCTGCAGGTTAGGACATCTCTTCAAGTTTTGGCTTTACAACGAGAGGGTAACTCGGTAAGCTTCTGTCACTGGTCTCGAATCATATGATATTCTCCAGATGTTCATTGAGCTTATTTGATTGTTACATTATTTCCAGGTGGATGTTAGAAAGCAGAGAACTGCATTTCCTCCTAATTTTGTACACTCACTGGATGGTTCACATATGATGCTCACTGCCCTTGCCTGTAGGGATGCCGGCTTACGTTTTGCAGGTTAGTTTTTCCAGTTTATACAAAGCTTTGACCGTTGAATAAATCTTCGTTCCGGGGAAAGAAAGTTGTCAATGATTTAAGGGAATAACTTGAAGATACGACTAGCATAAACTTGATGGATTAAGGCATTAGCTCTATCATTTAGGAGAAATTTTACTAGACTTTCATTTATTATTGTTATTATTTTTGGATTATTAATCTATTGAACATTCAAGGGCACTATCCCAAAACCCCTCTAAAAATTATATATTGTTCCTTTCACTCAAAATACTCACAAAATAGCATAAAGACAAAAGCAAAATAAAGCCTGCTACCCTTTTAACAGAGGGAATGGAAAGAAACTCCTGCATGGACCTGTTGTTGACCTTATTGAATTATCTCTCAAACAGTTTATCTATCAATAAGTTATTTGATGTCAGATATATAGCATATCCAGTAAGGAAAATGAGAAGTAAAACAAACAAGGAGCACATGGTCTTGAGAATTGTTGGGAGAGGAGTCCCACATCGGCTAATTAAGTGGTTGATCATGATTTTATAAGGAACACTATCTCCATTGGTATGAGGCCTTTTGGGGAGAAACCAAAAGCAAAGCCACGAGAGCTTATGCTCACAATGGATAATATCGTACCATTGTGGAGGGGCCGTGATTCCTAACATGTGCAACAGAGTAAATTATTATTTTATGTAAATGCTAATTCAACTATTTCGTTCTTCTAAATGNATAATATCGTACCATTGTGGAGGGTCCGTGATTCCTAACATGTGCAACAGAGTAAATTATTATTTTTATGTAAATGCTAATTCAACTATTTCGTTCTTCTAAATGATTTTCAAGAACAATTTCTTTCAAGAATTTAATCTGTTGATGTGCTCTCACCTGCCCAAGTAATTTTGTTACAGGGGTGCATGACTCCTTCTGGACACATGCCTGTGATGTGGACCAAATGAATCTGATACTCAGAGAAAAATTTGTGGAGCTTTATAGTATGCCAGTTCTTGATACTGTAAGTATGCTGTTATTAAGTTTATAGTATGCTGTATTTAACAATTGTTTGGTTTTTGAGAATTGTGCTTCGATTTTCATTTTTTCTAAGGAAACATTTGAAAACGAAGAAACATATCGGAAGAAATGGTGTTTATAAACTCTACTTTTTTCTTTAAAAAAAAAATCAAATGCTTATCAAACGGGTCTAAGAGTTTATTTACATTTAAGGTGTTCNCTCAGAAACATATCGGAAGAAATGGTGTTTACAAACTCTACTTTTTTCTTTAAAAAAAAATCAAATGGTTATCAAACGGGTCTAAGAGTTTATTTACATTTAAGGTGTTCGAACTTTTCGTGTTTTCAGTCCCCATACTACCGAAACTTATATTTTGACCTCTGTCGTCGAGTATTCCCCCAACTATAGACTTGCATTAGACCTATTCTGCAGATATTTTTCAGCTGTAGTTTACACTTGTTTCGATTTTTGTACCTTTCCCTTGTTGAATTTGGAGCTATTTTGCTTTCTTGCCAGTTGCTTGAAGGATTTGAAACAACATATCCAGGATTAACGTTCCCTCCCCTCCCCGAGAGAGGCGATTTTGACTTACGAGGGGTTCTTAAATCTCCGTACTTCTTCAACTGATTCGTCTCGGCCCAAACTGCAGCCATGACATTCTGCAGAAATCAGGCTTAGTGAAAACTTGTACAGGCAGCAATTTTGAAAAGTAGATGTATAAAGTTGACACAAGAAAGCAAGAGTGAGGGAAGCCCAGAGCCGCTTCTGTTCTCAGGGAAATGAACGTTTTCTCGGGTCGTCTTTCTCGCAGATCTTAATGGATACTCGTGCTAACAACAAGCTTACAGCCAGTTCATCTGAGATCGAGACTCGAGCAGCCATTTTTCGTCTGGCTTCCGACTTCGAGAGTTCATTTTCGTGCTGCAGATGAGTATTCTTTACCCCATATCTTCTGTATAAGCTCTTATTTGTATGAATTAGGAAAGAAAAAAATAAGTTATCAGAAGCCTTCATTTTCAATTAGGAAGGAAGGAATGTAAGTTATTGAGAAGCCTTCATTTTGTGTGTGTATAGGTTCCCTGGTAGTCACTTTTGTACTATATTCTTCCCCTACAAGATTATATATTCTTTATTTGGATTAAATTTAGCTGTTCTGGTATAAAGTTTTTATGATGTTTTTTCAATTTGATTTTGAATTTCTTCGCTTTTCGGGGAGCTCGATAGCAAATAATTAGAAATTTGAATTTGAAACAGTCGAGTGAACTTTTGATATATACGTTCTAATTCTAATGTGATAGCATTTTAGAAAGAACTTGCGAACGCATCATAACCTAAGAAGGAATTTACAATTTTGATCTAATCGAAATAGTAAATCTAATGCCATGTGAACCGTGATCTACCTCATATGCCTCTTTTACTCATGGGGATCTTCCCCGAACAAGGAAGGGATTTCCATTTTCAATGGGGAATGAGGGAGGGAGGGAGTGAGGAACATTTGTTCCCGTCAAATAAATTGAGTCGGGGACGAGAGTATATTCTTTGTCTCCATCCCTATCTCCCACCCAATTTCCCGCCATCCTGTTTAATATAAATATATTTTCAACGCATTAGAACTTTATAATAACTATTTTTTTAAAGAATAATAAATAGGGAATTTGATCTCTAAAAAATAAATGGGAAATTTCGTCGGGTGGGGAATGAAATAGGTGGAACAAATGCACTCTCCCATCTTCATCCCACCTCGTGAACATCTCTAACTCTCAGTCTAGTATAAGTGTCCCGTGTCAAAAAATAGTAAATAAGTAGTAAATGAACTTTCTCCTCTATTTTTTTAAAAAATATTTTATTATAAACTTGCCTATAAAGAATACCATCATATCTAAATTTTGTACCAAACAAGTTTAATCCTATAGTTAATTTTTAAAAAAAATAAAAATAAAACATGGAAATTATACTCAACCTTTTTTCTTTTCCTTCCATTATAATAAAAATAAAATATAAAAAATGGGTATTAATAATTTTCATAGATGGATAAAAATTTAATTCGTTTGTCTACATTTCAGTAGATAAGACATTAATTATCACTCGTTGGTCAATGATTCGATCCCTACTAAAAAATGTTTAATGTAAATATAAAAAAATTATAATTCCACTATATGTAATTTAATCTTATATGAAAAAAAATCGTTTTGAAAATATTTGAGTAAAGTAATTTTTTTATTGTATTAAATAAAGTAACGTTTAAAACGCTATTTAATTGAATTATGTTAAATCCACTATTAATTTTTTTTAATTTAATTTAAGTATAAAAATAATTTGTAAGAGGAGTCGGAGAATAAATAATCCAAAAAAAAATTATGAAAATTAATATATATATAATTGTACTGGAAGTAAAAATCTATTTTTAAAATTAACCATAAACTCGTTCTATTTGCTCACTTTGAACGAAATTTATGACCAATCAAATTCATTTAATTTTTATTTATTTAAACATAACCCAACTTAAATAGTTCATAATTCAACCTAGGTCCTTGGTTCGACCTCCTAATGAGAATTGAGGTCCTTGCGTGGGCGTCTCATCTTCAAGACTTGCTTGCTCTGTATGGACTGTCCTGTGGTTCGTCGAGTGCCAGCCGCAGAGAGAAATGCCATCAACTAGGACACTATTGGCCACTAACCACTTGCTCGCCGGCTGCTCGGGCTCCGCATTTCAAGTTCGTTATCCTAACAGTCTCCTCTGTTCTACGGAGAGCCTGACCCCTTCTTTGATCCTATCCAACTCAAATCGTATGGATTAGGTTGAGTCCTAAAATGAATAATAACATTTTTAATGAAAAAAATAAAAGAAATAAAAAGAATCAAATGTGACCAAATACAATGTATCAAAGTTGGTGAGTTCAACCCTATGACCATAAAAAACAAAGCACATGGTTATATATATATATATATATATATATATATATATATAATAAAATAAAATAAATAAATATGATAAAAAAATAAAGTTTATTTCTTTTTTTTTTTTTTTCAGATTAATAATATGTGACGGGAAGAATTGATACCTCTAATCTCATAAGCCCGATATTTTCCACAAATTAATACGAATTTTTCAATCAAATTGTTTTAATTTGAGAGTTCATATGATTAAGTCAGCGAAGTGTATATGGTTGGTATAAGTAGTAACCGACTTTGATAATTTTGCAAGCTCTCTCCACTTCCACATTTTTTATCTTAAAATCACGAGAAAAAAAAAGAAGACTATATATATAGAACGAGTCACACTATATCATAAATCGTGGACTTAATATTCTTCTCGATCGAAAAATTTTCTATTGTTTTTTAATAACTGAATAGTTATTTGGAGATAAAAATATAATAAATTTGAGCATAATTAAACTGAATAATTCATATATTTTCGATAAAAAAAAATTATATATTTGAACGAAGATCTAAAATAAAATTAAAAATTAAAAACAAAAAAAAAAAACAAAAATTAAAATGGCATAAAGCCGAAAAAAAAATTAAAAATTAAGGCCCACAAAAGTTGACTCGCCTAATATTAAATATCATCACATGTTCTTCAAAATAAAATAATAGTTAATTAATAATTAAAAAAAAAAGTATTAATTCAAAGTTTCAACCAAAATAAAATTGCAAATTAAAATTAGACTTCTTTTCTTTTAATAATACAGAAATATATATATATATATATATATATATATATANTATATATAAAAGTTGATATTAAGAATAAGAAATAGAATTGGAATGGGAGGTGTGTATTCTTGTTCGTATTCATAATACAAGCTAGCAAATAATACCTACAAATAAGGAAAATATAAATAAATTAAATATTAAAAATAAAATAAAATATATTACAAACTAAATCATAAACAAATTAATATTAAGATATATTCTATAAATAATATTTAATCTAACCAAATTTTATTAAATAATTAATTTAATAGAATCCAACTATATATATTTGAATTTTATTAGTTTGATGGTTATAATTTATTTAAAAATTTTAAATAAATACAGAAGTAAAAAATATATATATACTTTAAAAGTAACCACTTGTCACAATCTCACTTTGATGACAATAGACTTGCGATTGTGTCGCACTCACTTCTCAGCAAAGAGTGAGTTAAGCCTATTCGTTCTTCGGTTGCCTACGGCCAAGCGACGTATGCTTGAGCCTCTAGCCCCGATTCAAGAAGAAGGTTTTAGAAATCGGGGACAAAGAAATTTCGAGAGAGTTTTGAAAACAAGATTTAAGAAATTGAAATTGGTGTTATATAGAAATGTAAGCAAAAGGCAACAACAACGACTTACTGCATATAACCATCGGGTAGGAAGAAGTTGTAACTAGTCGTATCTCCCTATAGTACATTTTGGAGCATTTTAGCCCTTGCAGGTGTAGACACGATTTTGGTGAACGACACTGACCACCCCCCACTTCAAGCGCACCTCTGTCTCGACTTTTTCACTCTTTCTAGTGGAACCGGTGAACCACGCGAGCAGGTTAGATGCGTGGGGCAGAGGGCTCGTAGTACCCCCTTTTCTTGATCCAGCCTTTTCTTCGCTTGCTTAATCACCCACTAAAAGGCAGGCCTGCACGCTGAGACTGACTACTAAGGCAGGCGGTGGACTCTTTCATTAGGGAAGGGAAGAAGGGGCCTAAGCACGGCAGATGCTGTACATACACTTGAGTGGCAAAGGAAAGGGAGTACCTCTTTTTCCAGGCCTGTTCGGACATAGGTTCCCGCGTAAGATCAAGTTGGTGAGCCGTGTGATGGGAAACCTTCCCGCACGGTTCGGAGAGCACTGAATTAGAATGAGAGGTTGACCACCACATCATTGCATGCAAGGGGAGCTCGCTCGATTCGCAAATTGGTCGGACTCGTAATTCACTTCTGACTCCGTGTTCGATAGCCTGACCGTAGTGATGTTAATTGTGGTTACATTCATAAGTAGCTTGGTCCATCTTTATTCCATTTCATATATGTCTGAGGATCCGCATAGCCCTCGATTTATGTGTTATTTATCCATTTTTACTTTTTTTATGCCAATGTTGGTGACTGGAGATAACTCTCTTCAATTATTTCTGGGATGGGAAGGAGTAGGTCTTGCTTCATATTTGTTAATTCATTTCTGGTTTACCCGACTTCAGGCAGATAAAGCAGCTATAAAAGCTATGCCTGTCAATCGAGTAGGTGATTTTGGATTAGCTCCTGGGATTTCGGGTCGTTTTACTCTCTTTCAAACAGTAGACTTTTCAACCATTTTTGCTCGTGCTAGTGCCCCCAGAAATTCTTGGATTTCTTGCAATATGAGATTGAATGCCATAACTCTGATTTGTATTTTACTTCTTATTGGTGCTGTTGGTAAAT
>NC_036648.1:6731356-6758975 GCF_002806865.2 Cucurbita pepo subsp. pepo | reverse complement strand
TACATTTTAATTTTTTTAAAATATGATGTTATAAATATTATATTATAATTAAATATTAATACGACCCAAAGTCATTTTAAAAGTCGATATCAGAAATGTCAGATTTCAATATTGTAATGTCGATGATATTTCAAAAAATTTAAAATAAATTTAGATTATTTATTGATAATAATATGTTGACGTTAGTGATTTTTTTTTTTTTTTATTATCATTTTTTTTATGGCTTTCCAGAGTCAAACAAGGAATGAGAATAAGAACCGAGACAAGGACGAGGATGAAGATAGAGACGAAGGTAGAATAAATTTCTAACAAAGACGGAAATGGTGACAGAGACGAGGATAGAATAATTTTCTAACACATCGGTCATGATTTTTTTATTTTTTATTTTACTTAATTTGAGAATTTTTACGTGTTTAAATATATTTGTTTTGGATTGCATTCGTTTAAAAAATATTCTTAAATATCCATAAAATTTTAAAATTATCATTAACAAAAAAAAAAAAAATTATATTATCATTATAGATAAAAACGGTCTATTGACACCTCATAGATTATTCCAAAACTTAAAATTTGAAAATTGGTAGCAACCCGAGCTTCTGATTTTTTTATTTTTTTAGAACTTTAATCTCCAATCATTTAATCACTTTTTGTGTCGGTCCCTTGACTTTATGTGTTTAATTATTGAATGTCAATTTCATTAAATCACACCTTTAGTCTCTATCAAATATTTATAAATAATAGATAATGTTGTGGTTTAATGGCTCGTAATATATCCAGACCACTAGGCAGAGTGCTAGCGAGAACGCTGTGTCAGTGTGGATTGTGAGATCCCATATGGGTTGGAGAGGAGAACGAAACATTTTTTTTTATAAGAGTGAAAATCTCTTCCTAACAAAAAATTGAGGGGAATCTCGAAACAAAAAATCTAAAAAGGATAATATCTGCTAGCAGTGAACTTGAGCTCTTACAAGGATGCTTGCTCGGAATAATTTGATGTTAGTTAACCTTTTAATTTTAACGAAGTTAGGAATTAAATAAAAAAATAAAAAATTTATTAGATATTTTTTTACAATTTTTTTTTTTTTAAATTTAAGAAATAATTTAATATTTTAGTTGGACATATATTTAATATTAAAGATAATACATTTAATGCAAAATTGACAATTTTCAATAATTTAAAATGAATATAGGAATATAGGGGTTCGATTGGAAAGGTATCTTTGTAAACCACGTTTTTATTATTAAATTTCCACCGGTTTAATTAATAATATCTCAAAATTACTTTTCTGTTTAGTTATTAATTATTATTAATAATAAATAAGCTAAATTAATACAAATATATTTTTAACTTTACATTTTATTTTAAAAAATATTTTTAAAATTTTAAAAGTTTAAATAACATATTTATACTCTAAAAAATCCAAAAATATTATTGAATTTTCAAAATTATTTAAAAAATACTCTTAAAATTTCAAAATTTTCATTTATATCCTTAATTTTTTAAAAAAAAAATTAAAAAAATACTCTATCAAAATACTCATAAACTTTTAAAAATAACAATATTATTTTCAAATTTTTTTAAAATTCGAATATTTTTTGCAACGTGATACTAAATATAAAAAGATATTTAAATTTTTTTAATACAAAAATTAAAGGTATTAATGAAAGGTTTAGGAATTCAAAAATATTTTTAAAAAATTTAAAAAGTTAAAAAAATATTTTTGAAATATTTTTAAAAATTTAAGAATATTTTCTACGATAAAGTATTAATTATTTTCATAAAACTTTCAATATATATCTATACATACATATATATATATATATATAATATTATTTTAGAAAATAATTATTGAATTTTCCGAATTTTAAGAAGAGTATTGCGACAGGCAGGGCCCTGGGCTTGTTCTGTTTTGGGTTCGTTCCATTTTCGCGAGACTTTGGAGAGAGAGAGAGAGAAGAAGAGGTTTTCTGGGACACGGCCGCCATGGAAGCAGCTTCCTTCATGGATTTTCAATATTCGAAGCGATAGGGAATGACAGAACAGAAGCTAATTCGTTGAAGATTATGGAACACACGCACAAAAAACGTAGATTTCATTCTCATATATTATATTTATATATATATTTTAATAACGAGTATCACATTGCTGGAAGGTTTCGTAGAAGATTTGTCTTATGTTGAGAATCAAAATTCTTGCACATCATTCTCCTCACGTTATCGTTTCCGATCATCCTCAACTTCTTCTGTTATTGGTCATTTGCTTCAATCCTAGTGTTTAGGCTTTTTGTTTTGATCCCTCGCTTTCCGCTGGTTCGTTCCTTTTTTTTCGTGTTCATCTAAGAAAGTTTGGGAACGAGGACGGAAATCAAGATATCTTCGGCGAAAATCCTGGTTTCTGCGTCGGATTTTGTGGGGGGTGGGTCGGCGATTAGTAGGGTTTTACCAGGACCGGGAGAGACTTTGGAATCAACCCGATTTTGTAAGTTGNGGTAATTGGTTGAAGATTGTGGGGTAGTTTTAGAATTGAATAGTTTAGAAGGTTGATGAACTTTGTAGACTGCATTGATTTTTTAGGATTTTAGATCAGACTACTCTAGCTGTGAAGTAGTGATTTGAATTTTCGGATCTTAGTTGAGGGCTAAGGTTTTAATGCTGGGATTCTAAAATCTAGCAGAAACGGCGTAACGCAATCTGGAAGAACGGCTGATTTGACTTTCCTTGCCGTGCCTCGGTCGTAGAGGGCGGATAGGTTCATCACTTTTGGGATTGGTACCCCTTTTCTGTGAAAAAGAAGGGTTTAATTTGGCTGATTAATCTTGTCTGCTGGGAACCTGTGGTTGGGATTCTTCGTTGTGGATAAGATGAGCTCAAGCTTGATAGATGCTGGTGCAAACAGCGGCAAGTTGCTGGTTCATGTTTCTGAAAATGGACACTCATTTCAGCTCGACTGCCACGAGGGTATGCTGGTTGAGGATGTGATGCGTTTGATTGAATCAGTCACTGGCATTAACTACAATGATCAGTTTATTCTTTCTTTGGATGTTAGACTGGAATCACAGCGACCCCTTTCGGCTTACAAGCTTCCAGCAGATGATCGGGAAGTTTTCTTGTTTGATCGATCCAGACTACAAAGCAATTCACCGCCGCCTCCACCAGAGCAGATCGATATCCTTGATATTGTTGACCTACCATCACCTTCCTCTTCTCAAGATTCCCATCCTTTAGATGGTGCCTCAGATCCTGCTTTGAAGGCTTTGCCTTCTTATGAGCGGGAGTTTCGTTACCACTACCACAAGGCTCATGCGATATACAGTAATACGGTGATGAAATTTGATTACTGTGAGAGGCTTTTGAGAGAGCAGAAGGTTCAAGAGAGAGCTTTAGAAGTTGCAAGGGGTAATTTGGATCAATACTATAAAATGATTAATCAGAACTACACAGATTTCATGAAACGTTATTCGCAGCAGCATCGGGTTCATTCTGATCTGTTGATGAATTTGGGTAGAGACATTGAGAAATTGAGGTCAGTTAAGCTTCATCCTGCCTTACAAACAGCCAATCGCAAGTGCTTACTGGATTTTGTGAAGGAGGATAGTTTGCGGAAATCAGCAGAAAATTGCAGCAGTTCGCACAGCCAGTTCGAGAACAAAGTTGTTAGATTTAAGGTGATATTTAATGAGGTTAAGCGGAAAGTTGAAGATTTATTTTCGAGCAGGGCTTCTATTTCTATAAAAAGTTTGGAACTGAATATTAAGGAGCATCAGCGGTATATCAATGAACAAAAGAGTATAATGCAGTCCTTGAGGTTAGCTTCTATTTACTTCTGCCATAGCTCAGTCATCATACCCTCCATACTACTATCATCTGTTTGGTCTTTGGCGTGTGAATCCGCCGTCTCTAATAAAAAATTTACCTTTACTTTTTCCTATAGTCCTCTCAGTGTATTCAGTACCTAGCACTTATGTTCGTCACTTCTTTCTTAGACTGGTGATGTAGTTACTTTATTCTCATGATTCATGCTTTTGGTACAATCTGGATATTGTTTCATGTTTGCATGTCTATTGCAGTAGTTATCAACTGTTGAAGTGTGTTTGGGAGGTAGCTAGGTTTAAGGTTTCCTTGTGAAAGTTGGTCACCAAGCCTTTATGTAATTATAAACTTGATCTTATTCTTTTGGATTGGAGTCATTTTTGTAATTAGGGTCAGACTCCCTTTTTCTTTTCTGTTGGGGCTTGTTTTGTTATTTTTGTACCCTTTTATATTCTTTCATTCCTCTTGTTTCTTACCAAAAAAAAAAAAAAAAAAAAAAAATTGTTGGAAGTGTGTTTACATTGATTGAAAGTTTGTTTGTGCGTAATAATGCAGCAAAGATGTCGATACTGTAAAGAAACTGGTGGATGATTGCCTATCTTGTCAGTTATCTTCCTCAATTCGCCCTCATGATGCGGTTTCGGCCCTAGGTCCCATGTATGATATCCATGACAAAAATCATCTGCCAAGAATGCTAGCTTGTGATCGGGCAGTTTCCAAACTACTTGATGTTTGTAAGGATAAAAAGATTCAAATGAACAACTTCTTGCACTATTACATGCAAAAGATTGCTTATAACTCTTACATCATCAAGGATGTTAAATTACAGTTTCCTGTATTTAAAGAGGCAATGGGTCGTCAGGAGGACCTATTTATGGACCTAAAGTTAGTGCGAGGGATTGGTCCAGCCTATAGAGCTTGTCTTTCTGAAGTTGTGAGAAGGAAAGCTTGCATGAAGCTTTACATGGGTATGGCTGGTCAAATGGCTGAAAGGCTTGCAAGAAAGAGGGAGGATGAGGTTAGGAGACGTGATATGTTTCTAACGGAACATAATGGATATTTTCCAAGAGATGTAATAGAATCCATGGGATTAAATGACATTCCTAACCCATGTGATGTCCATATAACTCCTTATGATGACCGTTTAATTGATGTTGATATTTCAAATCTCGACCGTTATGCTCCCGAGTACTTGTTAGGATTTCCTTTGAAGAGTGAGAAGGCAGGAGTCACCAAGGATTCCTCTATAAAATCGGTTGGAGCTTTGAGTTCTGTTGAGGCTGAAGAAATTTCAAAGGACACCTTTGAGAGTTATAGCTCTGGGGAGCTTGTTGAAGGTTCTGAGTTGGTAGAGATTGCTGGAACCAGCAAGTTGGAAGTTGAAAATGCAAAATTGAAAGCTGATCTTGCTTCTGCTTTAGCCACAATCTGTTCACTCTCTCCAGAATATGATTTAATTGATGACAGCAAACTTGACGGTATCTTAAAGAATGCTGCTGAGAAAACAGCTGAAGCCTTGCGTCTTAAAGATGAATATGGAAAACAACTTCAATTAATGCTTAAAACCAAGCAGATGCAATGTGAATCATATGAAAGACGCATTAAAGAATTGGAACAAAGACTGTCATCAGATCAGTATTTGCAGGGGCAAAATCTCTCAAATAATGCTGTATCTGATTTTTCAGTTTTGGCTGTAAAGAATGATGGTTGCGAGCCCCAAATCTTAAGTGGTCGAGAAGCCCCTGCACCTTGTATATCGACTACAGAGCCAATGGATGAGGTTTCTTGCATCTCTAATTCACTGGATGTTAAGCTGGGGTTATTTGCTGAACAGCCTGGTAGAGATCGAGAAGCAGTCGATGAAAATATGATGGATTCCCGTGGTGATCAGAATCCTCATTTGGATTCCTCAATGATGGAGCCTAATCGTGAAGAACTTCAAGACAATGATAAATATGTTGGGGATAAAGTAGTAGGACAGATGGGAATATCTCTGACGAACAGTTCCACAGCTGAGAGCATGCCTCAATCTCTGAGTGTCTTACCTTGTGAAACAGTAGAAGATCCCAATTTGGATTTGAATCTTCAGAATGGCCTTCTGCTGGAGTTGCAAAATGCACTAGCGGACAAGACCAATCTGTTGAGTGAAACAGAAACCAAACTTAAAGATGCTATGGAGGAGGTTGTCGTACTGAAGAGAGAGTTGGAAGCTAGTAGGAAGCTGCTTGATGAATCTCAGGTACTAATCTTATTGTTCCTTCTTTGTTTTTGAAGAGGACTGCGTGAACGCATGCCTCCACTACTACGAATTACAATGTAGGCTCTGCTGCTTTGGGCAGACCTTAGATAGGCACACCTCCCTAAAGTGCAAATGGAGGTCACCAATATAGGATATGGGCCTTTTTGATTGCGTACCAAAGATTTCTCTCCCTTGGAACTTTGTTTATAACTAATGGCCAATGCTTTGACAGCCTTGCGTTCCATTTCTTACCTTTTCTGTAATTTATAGCTTTCTCTTGTACATTTCTCACTTTTATCCATCCAACCTTGTCCTTTGTCTTGATACGACTGAGTCGAATTGATTTATGTGAAGAGTATACAAATGGACACAGATGGAGGTTAGATAAATATTGACTCTGAACCAAATTTGTTAGGTCACCTTGCTAAATTATATTAGGGATCTTTTTAAGCATATTCAATTAATAGTATTATACTGGTTGTCAGTGTTTTGTGACTGAAATCTACCTTTCTTGGGGACATTCGTTAGGAGCGATCTTGAGTCTAGGTATAACTTTCGATGATAATGGATTTTTGTTTTTACTCCACTCTGCTTCCTGGNTGACTCTGAACCAAATTTGTTAGGTCACCTTGCTAAATTATATTAGGGATCTTTTTAAGCATATTCAATTAATAGTATTATACTGGTTGTCAGTGTTTTGTGACTGAAATCTACCTTTCTTGGGGACATTCGTTAGGAGCGATCTTGAGTCTAGGTATAACTTTCGATGATAATGGATTTTTGTTTTTACTCCACTCTGCTTCCTGGGGGATATGGCTAGATGCTAGTGATTTGTCTGTTAAATCACTATTGCTACCTGAGGGAAGGTGCCAAAATGTGCATTAGTTGTTGGCAATGTGTGATCACTGAGGAAAAAGGTTTTCCAGTGCCTCTCTTGAGATCCACAAATGATTAGTTGAGCTCAATCTGTGGTTGGAGATTTCGAGAGTTCATTTGATTTGGCAATACCTAATTCGTTGGACTGCCTGAAAATTTTTGCTGGTTTACAAGGATATGTTCTTCATGAATTAGTGATGGTTCTTGATTAAATATGTATGGAATTGGATGTATTGTTGGATGTCAACTCTTCTTTTATGCTAAAATACTTTATATATTTATTATTTTTTTTGGGAGGATCAATGCTGGGAGGGTTCCTGCACTGTCTTGGATGAATTTTTGCAACTGTTAGGTAGAGCTCCCTAGTATGTGAAGTCGTTCTTATGGGGTCTTCAGCTCTTAAGAGTCTGAATAGAACAGTTAAATTACAAAAGAAAAGTTGGGGAAGTCCTTTAGCACCGTTGGATCGGCTCACACGCGTAGGATGTCATGTCCGTGTTCGTGCTTCTTTAGATCCTTGCAAATAGAATCGAATTTATGTTATGTAGCTGTGGCTCTTATGTATCCTTGCATCTTTCATTTCCGTTAACTTTCTCCTTATCTCAATCTCCTTTGAACTACCATGGTTTCTGTTCTTTTTAAGAGGAGAAACAGATTTCATTGATAAATGAAGTAAAGGGAGCTTAAAGAGCTCCCATCATACATTAGTTTTTTGTTGACTGTCAGTCTTCCGTTTCTTTGAGCTGTGAGGTGCACTCTGTCACAATCGTACTCTTTCAGCAACGGGGGACAACGATTGTGCAACACTTGCTCTTATCCAGCGAACAAGTCAGCTGTGAGAAATTCGGATTTTGCAAACAATGTCGGCTTATGCTTGAGCCTCGAATCATGTTTACGAGAAATGTTTTAGAAAACGGCTTAAATGGCATCTAACTCAGGGTAGGAAGAATTGACGACTAGTCGTATCCCTTTATAGTATATTTTGGGGCATTTTAGCCCTGGCTGGTGTAGACATGATTTTGGTGACTAGTCATACACCCCCATATTGACACAATATGAAATAGTAAGTGTTTATTTAAGATGAAAGCATGTAAAAAGGGTTTGGAATGAGCATGCATCTACGGACAACACGTCCTAGACAAGCATAACCAGGACATCCGACATGTGGTCACAGACAATACGCCTTAGACAAACATGACCGTGACACACTGTGCTTATAACATTATTTCTACTATGCCTGTGATTTGTTATAGACTTGGGGTTTTATATTTTATGCTTTAGTTTTCATTGTCATGATCAATAACTTTTTTCCTCGTCAATGCATAATAAATTATTGTTTATCCCTCCTTTCAGATGAATTGTGCCCACTTGGAGAATTGTCTACATGTAGCAAGGGAGGAAGGTCAAACTCATCTTTACGCAGCTACACGTAGGGCTTCAGAGTATAGTGCACTTCGTACATCGGCTGTGAAAATGCGGGGTCATGTTGAAAGACTAAAAACCTCTGTTTTTTCTCCCAGTGGAGTGTCTGCTTTTGCTCATTCATTGCGCAGTTTAGCGCAATCTTTAGCCAAGTAAGTTACTTTCGTTTTTTGCTTAGTTGCTGCTTTTCCCAAACCATTCCCCTTCCACATTAAAAAGAGGCTCAAATGTACCTTGTTTCTTGTATTTTGTTGTACTTTTTTTCTGCAAATGAATGCATTCCTGCTATAAGTGGAATAACTATGATACGGATCTTTGAAAGTCATTGCCTGCTATTAGGGGTGTGGAAACCTCTCCCTAGCACACGCGCTTTAAAAACCTTGAGAGGAAGCCCATTAGGGAAAGCCTAAAGAGGACAATATCTGCTAATATGATCTTGGGATGCTACAAATGGTATCAGAGCCAAACACCGGGCGATGTGCCAGCAAGGAAGTTGAGCCCTGAAGGGGGCTGGACAAGGGTGGTGTGCCAGCAACGATGCTGGGCCTCGAAGGGGGGCGGATTGGGGGGTCCCATATCGATTAGAGAAGAAAATGAGTGCTAGCAAGGACACTGGGTCCCGAAGGGGGTGGATTGTGAGATCCCACATCGGTTGGAGAAGGGAATGAAGCATTCTTTATAAGGGTGTGGAAACCTCTCCCTAGCATACACGTTTTAAAAACCTTGAGGGGAAGCCTGAAAGGGAAAACCCAAAGATGACAATATCTGCTAGATAAATTTGGGCTTTTACACCTTTTTATTTTCCATCTAGTTTTAATTCTGGATTCTAGAGATTTTCTTGTGCAAGTATTCATTTTATGAAATGTTTTTGTCTGATTTTTTATTAATGAAACCAACCTAGAATTTTATTAGTTCTGGCAGTGACAATGAAAATGATGGTACAAATGAATTCCGCCAATGTATCTGGGCTATAGCGGAGAGAGTTGGAATTTTGGTCGAACAGCACGATAAATACGCAAAACTCGAAGCTTCCCACGAACAACTTGTCAAAGAACTGGAAGAAAAGAAAGAACTTGTTAAAACTTTGTACGCAAAGCATCAACTCGAGAAGCAGGTAAACTTCCTTTGTGAGCTCCCCTTATACGATCCACTGACCTACACGATTCAAGTATGTCTTTAGTTTACGTTCGGGTTCCGATTTCATTTGATCTCGAGGGATTTACCGAATTGCTTCGTCATACAGGCAAACAAGGAGAAGATTTCTTTCGGTCGAATGGAAGTCCACGAGATTGCTGCGTTTGTTCGCAATGCAGCTGGGCATTATGAGGCGATCAATCGGAATTGCACCAACTACTACCTGTCTGCTGAATCAGTGGCTTTATTTGCAGACAATCCTCTAACCAGATCTAACTACATTGTTGGGCAGATTGTCCACATTGAACGTCAGACAGCGAAACCGTCACCACCTTCTCCTCAGCTCGATCAAGGTAGGGCGGATCAAACAGATCGTGTGATCTCCGACATGGGGACCGATGGGTTGACCTTGAATTCAGGTTTATCTTCGAACCCATATGGGTTCCCGGTCGGATGTGAATATTTTATAGTGACCATAGCGATGTTACCGGATACTGCTATTCATTCATCAGCTTCCTGATCCCTGAAAACAACAGAGACTGACATGATGGAAGATCCCAAGTGTACATATGAATAACATGGAAGAACAATTGTGTTGGGAGGTGAAGTTTTTAATTTCCTTTTTTTTTTGTACAAATGATGATGGTGGAATGAGTTTTTAACCCCTCACTTTTTACCCATCTCTCTGTAAATATTTAACAGTTCAGTGTGGAAACTGTGAATATTATTATTACCACTTAGTCTTTAGTTTGACTCTACTTCTGACTTCTCCATATTTTTTCATATAAGAACTTCATGAACTTTAATAGTTCAAAATGCCAATGTTAACTATTTTAAAAGTTATAACAATTTAAAGTTAAATTTAGCTAATTAGATTTTTTTTTAGGAGGTGATAGAGACATAGAAAAGTGTTCTATTTTGTGCCAATCTTATGTCCATATTTGAGAAAGAAATGCAAAATGTTCGAAGAGGCAATTTAGAAATTCGATAATTTACATTTTTGGTCTTTGAGATTTTGAATTTGTAATAAGTTCAGTTGTCGCTGTCGTCGCTAATATTAATCTAATAAGTTCTTTAGGGATAGGGCGTAATACTAATCTAATAAGTTCTTTAGGGATAGGACGACTGCTCGTGCATGCCCCCATAACCACATGAGCTCATCCTAAATGGAATGACTCTCTTGGTTACGCTACGCCCTGACCCGAGTCCCCATATCCGCTCTTCACCACCTGCAACCTAAGGAGAAATTTGTATTAGATGCTAATACTAATCTTATAAGTTCATTCGTCGCTGTCTAACCAATTGCACCAGACCATCACATTAAAAAGAGGCTCAAATGTACCTTGTTTCTTGTATTTTGTTGTACTTTTTTTCTGCAAATGAATGCATTCCTGCTATAAGTGGAATAACTATGATACGGATCTTTGAAAGTCATTGCCTGCTATTAGGGGTGTGGAAACCTCTCCCTAGCACACGCGCTTTAAAAACCTTGAGAGGAAGCCCATTAGGGAAAGCCTAAAGAGGACAATATCTGCTAATATGATCTTGGGATGCTACAAATGGTATCAGAGCCAAACACCGGGCGATGTGCCAGCAAGGAAGTTGAGCCCTGAAGGGGGCTGGACAAGGGTGGTGTGCCAGCAACGATGCTGGGCCTCGAAGGGGGGCGGATTGGGGGGTCCCATATCGATTAGAGAAGAAAATGAGTGCTAGCAAGGACACTGGGTCCCGAAGGGGGTGGATTGTGAGATCCCACATCGGTTGGAGAAGGGAATGAAGCATTCTTTATAAGGGTGTGGAAACCTCTCCCTAGCATACACGTTTTAAAAACCTTGAGGGGAAGCCTGAAAGGGAAAACCCAAAGATGACAATATCTGCTAGATAAATTTGGGCTTTTACACCTTTTTATTTTCCATCTAGTTTTAATTCTGGATTCTAGAGATTTTCTTGTGCAAGTATTCATTTTATGAAATGTTTTTGTCTGATTTTTTATTAATGAAACCAACCTAGAATTTTATTAGTTCTGGCAGTGACAATGAAAATGATGGTACAAATGAATTCCGCCAATGTATCTGGGCTATAGCGGAGAGAGTTGGAATTTTGGTCGAACAGCACGATAAATACGCAAAACTCGAAGCTTCCCACGAACAACTTGTCAAAGAACTGGAAGAAAAGAAAGAACTTGTTAAAACTTTGTACGCAAAGCATCAACTCGAGAAGCAGGTAAACTTCCTTTGTGAGCTCCCCTTATACGATCCACTGACCTACACGATTCAAGTATGTCTTTAGTTTACGTTCGGGTTCCGATTTCATTTGATCTCGAGGGATTTACCGAATTGCTTCGTCATACAGGCAAACAAGGAGAAGATTTCTTTCGGTCGAATGGAAGTCCACGAGATTGCTGCGTTTGTTCGCAATGCAGCTGGGCATTATGAGGCGATCAATCGGAATTGCACCAACTACTACCTGTCTGCTGAATCAGTGGCTTTATTTGCAGACAATCCTCTAACCAGATCTAACTACATTGTTGGGCAGATTGTCCACATTGAACGTCAGACAGCGAAACCGTCACCACCTTCTCCTCAGCTCGATCAAGGTAGGGCGGATCAAACAGATCGTGTGATCTCCGACATGGGGACCGATGGGTTGACCTTGAATTCAGGTTTATCTTCGAACCCATATGGGTTCCCGGTCGGATGTGAATATTTTATAGTGACCATAGCGATGTTACCGGATACTGCTATTCATTCATCAGCTTCCTGATCCCTGAAAACAACAGAGACTGACATGATGGAAGATCCCAAGTGTACATATGAATAACATGGAAGAACAATTGTGTTGGGAGGTGAAGTTTTTAATTTCCTTTTTTTTTTGTACAAATGATGATGGTGGAATGAGTTTTTAACCCCTCACTTTTTACCCATCTCTCTGTAAATATTTAACAGTTCAGTGTGGAAACTGTGAATATTATTATTACCACTTAGTCTTTAGTTTGACTCTACTTCTGACTTCTCCATATTTTTTCATATAAGAACTTCATGAACTTTAATAGTTCAAAATGCCAATGTTAACTATTTTAAAAGTTATAACAATTTAAAGTTAAATTTAGCTAATTAGATTTTTTTTTAGGAGGTGATAGAGACATAGAAAAGTGTTCTATTTTGTGCCAATCTTATGTCCATATTTGAGAAAGAAATGCAAAATGTTCGAAGAGGCAATTTAGAAATTCGATAATTTACATTTTTGGTCTTTGAGATTTTGAATTTGTAATAAGTTCAGTTGTCGCTGTCGTCGCTAATATTAATCTAATAAGTTCTTTAGGGATAGGGCGTAATACTAATCTAATAAGTTCTTTAGGGATAGGACGACTGCTCGTGCATGCCCCCATAACCACATGAGCTCATCCTAAATGGAATGACTCTCTTGGTTACGCTACGCCCTGACCCGAGTCCCCATATCCGCTCTTCACCACCTGCAACCTAAGGAGAAATTTGTATTAGATGCTAATACTAATCTTATAAGTTCATTCGTCGCTGTCTAACCAATTGCACCAGACCACATGAGCACGCCCCCATAACCACATGAGCGCATCCTAAATGGAATGACTCTCTTGGTTACGCTGCGCCCTGACCCGAGTCCCCATATCCGCTCTTCACCACCCGCAACCTAAGGAGAAATTTGTATTAGATGCTAATACTAATCTAATAAATTCATTCGTCGCTGTCTAACCAATTGCACCAGACCACTCGTGCACGCCCCCATAACCACATGAGCAAGCCCCCATAACCACACGAGCGCATCCTAAATGGAATGACTCTCTTGGTTACACTGCGCCCTGAGAGTCCCCATATCCGCTCTTCACCACCCGCAACCTAAGGAGAAATTTGGTTGACATCGAATTCAATCTAATAGTAAGCAACCACTGATACAGTTCAGAATTTTTAAGATAAATATAATACTAATACTAATAATATTTAGGGGGTAACATAGGAAGGCAAAATGTGCGGCTAATTTTGTTTCAAATTGTATATAAACTCTAGAATAGAGTGATTCACCAAAGGGGTAATTTCCATTTACAGCTTATGTAAGGTGGGCGGCTCTCTCATAACATAACATCACAGGGGAAAGAATTAAAACATCTGTGCTGCAGACATACATAAAATGCCTAAATACATGAATTACAACACATACATACAGGATTCTTCATCAATACATATTTCAGAATCCCATGAGGATTTGCTCGTCTACCCGGTAGCCAATTTCCGAAACAATGTACAGAAACATTTCACAGCCAGACTCACCTTTCACCGTCTTCTGAGATGTTGAACAAAAAATTCGGGATAGAAGTGATTCGAGGAAGATGCAACATCAATTCGCTGAACGAATCCTTCCTAGACATACCGATTGTCTGCTTAGTATCTGAGTTATCTTTTACGTCGTCGGTAAAAGCAGCTTCGACATCGCCCCTCAATACGTTGCCGACTTTATTGCTCTTCCTATCATCGGGTCCTTCGCCACGACTTTCTTCATTGAACAGTGAATTCTGAGTTGTGGTATTGGTTGGATCTTTCTGCAAGAGACAACAGAGAGAATTGACTCTTTTCATGAGAGATTTCTCATCAGAAGTTGTAGATTGGTTGTCGTTCAGCAGAGACTGTGCAATATCTTCTAGTATGTCTTGGTATCCCAGTCCTTGATTGGCAAATGATGGATTCGCCCCGGTCATCTGCTCTGTAATACACTGTCCAATGTGATTCACGAGATCGCTCATCGACATGGACGGGTGGAGCCCGGGAACTTTCGTTTGCTCCCAATTTTAAAGTCTAAAAGACATGCTTCTATTTGTCCCTTCAATTAAACAGAATGAATAACAAAAGAAGATTCATAAATTGTCACCTGAACAAGGTGATGGAGCTTCTTGAGAACGATGTTCTACTGCTGAACAAGTAGAGTCTTGTTGTTCTATTTTCAAGGATGATTGCTGAGGAGATTCTGTTGTAATCGATCTTTTAATATTTTCTGCTGGGTGTTCTGGATCCTCAAAAACAGAAACCCTTCGTTCGAAATATGGTGAATCCAAAACTATCTCTGGTTGTCGGCTTAAGAAGTTAAGGCGCATGTCACACTGGATTAGCTTTTCAAAATGTTTGTTCAACAATCCTTGAGGACACTGCAGAAAATGTTGCCTAACAATCACAAAGTTAGATGACCACTATAATCATTACCTAAGTTCAAAGAGTGAGACACGAAGAGTTGACCTTACGCAGCATGAGGAAAATAAACAATTTTCGTTTACAAAAAATATTTGGTACAAGTTCTTATCATGAATACTTTGTAGCTATCCAAGTATTGTGTTCAGGAATGTTTATGCATCTACTATGTTCAAGAACATGCAAGGAATATTATAATTTTCTCATCCAACAAAAAAAAAAATCCTCATAGAAACCATTTCATCTAGAAGGTTGTCTCTCAAATCCGCATATTCTTCACTGGATCTACATTTCATTTCTTCTCAAGGGATGGAAACTTGCCAGCAAAAAGAAAGTTCCATGGTCAAAGANATCCATTTCATCTAGAAGGTTGTCTCTCAAATCCGCATATTCTTCACTGGATCTACATTTCATTTCTTCCCAAGAGATGGAAACTTGCCAGCAAAAAGAAAGTTCCATGGTCAAAGAAAGAGCTCATACACCCAAGACATGAAAGTCGATTCAAACATATAGAGAAGAAAGGATAATGTAATGATGCTATAATCTAATTCACCCATCGGGCATTCTCAGAAATGATATAATCAAAACAGAACCTCCTTAATTCAAAAACTTAAGAACAAAAGAAAAGAAGAACATCTATAGTTGTAAATATAGAAAACCTTCTACCGCTGACTTTGATTGGGAGCAAAATTTCTATGTAAAGCACAAAAAGGAAAGTGATAAAGCATATAATTTGATACTCTTCACAGACGGTAAAGTCGCAAGCATTACCTGTGTAAAGTAGCCTGGCCATCGGTAAAGTCAGCAGTTGCCTGCCATAATGTGTGTTTTCTTGGTTGAGGGTTCGTCTCCCGGAAGAAAAGGGGCTGCCTAGACAACTACAGAAACAACAACAAAAATAAGCCATCAAAATAAAAGAAGTTCTCCACATACATACACACACACTCCCATGGCTCATGCATTAAGGAATCGAGAAACGCACGAATCAGGCATTAGGCAAGAATACGAAGCGTACCACCACGTTCNACAAGAAGTTCTCCACATACATACACACACACTCCCATGGCTCATGCATTAAGGAATCGAGAAACGCACAAATCAGGCATTAGGCAAGAATACGAAGCGTACCACCACGTTCAGACTACCAGGTCCATTATCAGGGCAGTTGGCCTTTAAGGCCATAATATCAGACCACTGGATTTCTATTTTACTCTTCAACCCACCTTCAAGAATTTCCCAGACAAGCTTATGCTTAGCAAAATAACATTTTGCCACCAAATCACCTTCATATCTTGATTGATACTGTCATTGAATAAGACCTTAATTACTTCACATCCACAACATTTTCCAGTTATTAGAAGCACAGGGGAGGTCAATCGATTTTACCTCCCAACCACCAATTCTTAGGAGCGATGCAGTAAAGTTCGACGCTTTAAGCTTGTCGATAGAGCCCGGAATGGCAGTGCCTATATTATCCTTTTTTATGGAAGAGTTGAAGCTTTCACATTCGGTCACATGGCTCGAAGCAGCAGTCGACTGAGAAAGCTTCATTTGAATTAGATCCAACAGGGAAGGGCTCTTCCTCAACCGCAAACCAAGAAGACTAGGCTCATCAAGCGGATTGTATTGTGAAGGCACTACGGGAAAATCATCGGAACAACTACTTTCATGCTTCTCGTTTGACAAGATCATGCAAAAAAAACCAACAAAAAGGCCAAAATCATTTCAACTGACGAGAAAATCATAATACCATTCCATCTCGCTCCTCGGGGGAAAAAAAACACAGAGAATAAGCAGAAAATTACACTTGGATTCTCATATATCACACAACTATGAATACCAAATAAGCATACGGAAGAAGATCAATCTCCATTACGAAAAATGGAAGAGAAATAAAATCAGGTTATTAAATAGTCAAATTCGAAGCTGAAAAGCATAACATTCATCTTCTCAAAATAGTTCCAAGGATTAAAAAAAAAAAAAAAAAAAAAAAAAAAAAAAAAAANGCAACGAAGCAAAAGAAAAACCGATTCCACATACCGGAGAAAACGTCGTCGCCGTTTTGGATCGCTTGGAGAACGGAGCATGCTCCTCTTCAAGAGAGTCCTCGATCTCCAGCTTCACCGGCGCCTTGTCCCGAAGCGACGCCATATCCGGCTCCAGAGAGAGATTCCCTGATTTCATCAACTGGACCATCAAATTCTTCCTCTTGATCCGCCCCCTTTTCAGATAGAGAAAATTGAAATCAACGGCGACAAAATCCAAACAGGGCCTCAAAATTAATACAAGCACAAAACCCTAGAACAACGATCTTCGATCATAACGGAGAATCTGAAAGCTCCACAATTTTTTGGTTTTTAAATTTAATTTTAAATTAATTATTAAAAATTAAATAAGAAGAGAGAGAGAGAGAGATAAATATAGAGCGATTTGGGAAAAATCNTTGGTTTTTAAATTTAATTTTAAATTAATTATTAAAAATTAAAAAAGAAGAGAGAGAGAGAGATAAATATAGAGCGATTTGGGAAAAATCTTAACGCCGTTCAGGTCGGGTTGACGGAGTCTAATTTGACGGCGTCATTCACGTGCGAAGCCACGTGCGTTGGATTATAAATGGATAATTTGTCTGTCATATTTATATATTTCTTCTGTTTTCCATTTTATTTAAATTGCCAGAAAATATGATTATTCCCAATAATAATAATAATAATAATAATAATAATAATAGTAGGAATATTTTAATTTTTTTTCTTCAATTTTTATTAAGAGATATTTTTCACGAAATTAATGTAACGCTCGTAAATGAATCGTGTTAGAGAGTAGNAGTAGTAGGAATATTTTAGTTTTTTTTTTCTTCAATTTTTATTAAGAGATATTTTTCACAAAATTAATGTAACGCTCGTAAATGAATCGTGTTAGAGAGTAGAGATAGGGACAGGAGAAGGTTTCCTTGTCGCCGTTCTTCTCTGTCCTTACGACATATTTCAATCTTTATTCTTAAATTTTCAGTTTATTTTTCGTAGGTCCCATAAAGAATTCGTTGAATCGTAGATATTTTTTTCTTTTTTCTATATTATTTTTAAAATTATTTATTTCAAAGAATTATTAAATNCCTTGTCGCCGTTCTTCTCTGTCCCTATGGCATATTTCAATCTTCATTCTTAAATTTTAAGTTTATTTTTCGTAGGTCCCATAAAGAATTCGTAGAGTCGTAGATATTTTTTTTCTTTTTTATATATTATTTTTAAAATTATTTATTTCAAAGAATTATTAAATGAATAATAATTTATATTTTCTAATATAGTTTATATGAATCCAAAAATAAAATTATAAACAAAAATGTAATATATCTAATAAATTTTAATATTAAAAGAAAGCACTTTTTTGTCTTTACAGAATCAAATAATTAATAAATAATATAATTCTCATTGGGAAAAAGGAACGGAAAATGAAAAAAAAAAAAAAAAAAGAAAGTTACTATAATGCCCTTATATAATGGTCTGCCAGTCTCCTAAATAAAAATCAATGTAGGGGTAACTATGTCATTTAGAATCGTGGAGTGCAAGTGTGAGCTGGCAGACAGATTCGGATTTAATGGATATGTGGGACCCACATCTCCCAATTAAGAGACTGACAGGTGAACCTCTTCAACACGTTTCCTTTGGGAGCAATCAGATGCGGACGTCATGTGATTTCATAACGTGGGACCTCACCGCTGATTGGTCCACATAAGCACCAATCAACAATCATTAACCCAAGTGACCAATAAGAGAGTTTGGATTTGTCTCTTTTTGTTTGGATGGATTCAAGTACTCTAGGGTAGATCTTAGGTTATGATTACATTTTAATTATGGGACATCGAGATTACAAACCCGTGACACTCGAGTAAAAGAAATGTATACAAATGAACGGACACCGAGTGAGAAGAAACCTAAGATTATAAAAGTAATTTCTACATATATTAACAAGATACGCGTTTCTTTTCAACGACCTAACTATAAGAATGTAATCGTCCAAGCCCACCACTAGCAAATGTTATCCGCTTTGGTCTGTTACGTATCGTCGTCAACCTCACAGTTTTAAAACACGTCTATTTTCACACCCTTACAAGTAATGTTTCATTCCCCTCTCTAATCGATGTGAGATCTCACAGGTAACTTCAAAATTAAGCGTTTTGCTCGGAAGAATTTCTTGATGACTATTCTATTTTTTCCGTATAATACCCATTTATAAAAATTTAAGGACTAAAATATAAATATTAAAAGTTATAGGACGAAAGTAGAACAAATTTGTAGCGGTAAGGACCAAATGGACAATTTAAAAGGTTCGGGATAAAAGTAGGTGTCGATTTTATTATTATTTTTTTCCCTAAAGAGGTAAGATTAACTTTGTAGCTTGGACGGTTCTTCCTTAGAATTATTCTCTTTAATCCCATTCAAGGTAAGAATACATTCATTCATCCTTTCCTCTCTAATTATCTTTTTTTTTTTTTAATGTGAAGGCAATTATCTTCGAAGTCCATTTTTGTAATAAAAAACGACCTTTAACTCTCTAAACCTTATACCTACCTACTAAGTTCATTACTAGATGTAAGTTTACGTCATTTGAAGCGGAGAAACGACAACATACACGTGATAAACTCATACATTTTCATAGAAAGGCAATCGAGTTTTACGCGAATATTTAATGCATTATGGTGTGAATTGAATGAAGAAATTTTGACTATTTTTCGGAGAAATTGTATCATACTTGCTTTTATTTTTCTTGTTTTTACACTTTAAATGACGTAAGCATGCATATAGTAACGACCCACGATCACTTATATACAAAAAAAACAAAAAAAAGATGATATTTGTCTTGTTTGAAGATTTTGAATGAGAGTATCAAAAAAGTTAAAAAAAAAAGTAAAACAANAATGACGTAAGCATGCATATAGTAACAAACCTCGATCACTTATATACAAAAAAAAAACAAAAAAAAGATGATATTTGTGTTGTTTGAAGATTTTGAATGAGAGTATCAAAAAAGTTAAAAAAAAGTAAAACAACCATCACAAGTAATCATCCAGCAATNATTTTGAATGAGAGTATCAAAAAAGTTAAAAAAAAAAGTAAAACAACCATCACAAGTAATCATCCAGCAATCTTAGTAGAGGAACAATCACCCTAAGAAGCTACCCGTACAAGCCTACGAATCTTCAAACCCAGTTTTCAGCTCTATCTTATGATAGCTCTAGGATAGAGACGTCCACGAGGTAGAACGGGATAGAAGCTTTCTTTGTGTCTGCCCCCGCCGCTACCTATTTCATTTTATATTTCTGTAAAATTCTCTATTGATCAAGACGGAGATTCTTCGTAAGGAATTTGTAAAGATCAAGTTCTTGGCCAATAATTTTTTTTCCATTTATTATTCTTTAAAAAAATAGTTATTTTAAAGTTATAATTTTTAAACATAATTTTATTAAAAAATTCATAATAAATCAATATATTTCATAAGCAAATATATATATATATATATATATTCTACCAACATAGAACATCGTTTTAGTTTAAATATTATAATTAGAGACTAAAAATTTGACTAATTTATAATTTTTTACGTATATATATATTTTTTAATACGTGTTGAAAATATATTTACATTGAGCGGGGAATTGGGAGAGGACATAGACAGGGAATAAAATCCTGTCCTTGGCTCCATTTGGGAGAGGNTAAGCGGAGAATTGGGAGAGGACATAGACAGGGAATAAAATCCTGTCCTTNTGAGCGGGGAATTGGGAGAGGACATAGACAGGGAATAAAATCCTGTCCTTGGCTCCATTTGGGAGAGGACAGAGACCGGGAATAAAATCTTGTCCTTGGCCCCATTTATCCAATGAGAAAAAATGTTCTCCACTCCTCTCATTCGCTGTCTAAACAGGGATCTCGTGGACATCTCTAGTCCTGCATGACAAATAGGAGTTGGTTTTGATTAGTTCAAACCCATGCCAAATTCCTTGGAACAATCTTAAACTTTTCTAAAGATGAAGCAACTGAGAATAATATCATTATGTTCCTGTATCAAAAGCTCCCATGTGAGTTCGTTTCAAGAGATTGTAAAACCATTTTTAAAAGAAGAACTTTCAGGCCATAGGCGGGTGGCCTAGATGATAAGCTGCTCAACTACACTACAATAAGGTGCCAAAAGTTATCTCCAAGGTAAGCAATTCTTATTCTTCTGAAAGGAATGAGCAGTGAAGATGCTAGTTTCTTACACAAGATTTTTCTTGCAATAATTTAAGGGTATGTTGGAGAAGATTGCTCCTTTCTTGCTATATATGTGATATATTTTGAACTGTTATGTTCATACTCATTTTTTGCTGGTTTTGGAGGTGGAACTTCCTTCCTTTTGAGGCCTCCAAGCTATCCTTTCAGGTATGACTTTCAATTCCGGGTTTCTTTCTTCTTTCTTAGTGTTCAAATAGAGCTATGAGGATAGAGAATATAAGATTTTTTCAGCTTCTTATAAAGTTTTCTCTCTTTTATGGAGGGAGAGAGCAGGGGATGCAGGAAGGCAGGAGTTTTCAAGTATTCTTCACTTGTTTGTATTAGGGGATTAAGAAGAGACATAAGGCACAATGTTTTCCGACTTGTTTTTACGTATTTTACCGGGGCATATCAGTTTCATATGGAATAACTGGGGCATTGAGCTGCTCGTATTTGCGAACTTCGTGTTCCAAGTGATCTTAACTTACAATGGAAGTCGAAGAAGACACACACCAGGATATAAGCTCAGTTTAACTGTTTGGTTTTCCTACTTACTTGCAGCTAAAATTGCAACTGTTGTTCTAGGTAAGCTCACGACGATCGACATAGGCCATGAACGGCGCAACACACACACCCAAGTTCAGGCGTTGTTGGCGCCGTTGATGTTCATGCAAATAGGAAATCCAGATACAATCACAGCCTACTCAATCGAAGACAACCAACTAGGAGTGAGGCAAGTTTTCAGCATGGTGGTCCAAGTGACAATTATGTTTTACATTCTCGTAAGGTCATGGACAGATTCCAAAACATCGTTTCTTTACTTGCCAATGTCCTTGGCTGGGATAATCAAGTATGGTGAGACTTCATGGGCTCTAAAATCAGCTCTAAGTGGCAACTTGGGCTTCACAATAGCTGATTTCTTCAAATATCAAGAAGTAGCTAAGTTGTTTGAAAAATTACCACAGAATGAACTTCCAGAGGCAAAATTGATCCTAAGAGCTTATTACAGATTCTGCTGCCTAAAGCCTCAGCTCGAGAATTGGCTTTACTATCCTCCAACGGATTGTGATCATAAGAAACTATACATTGATGATTGTGAGTATGAAGATGTGTTCAGAATTACAGATTCTGAATTGGGTTTCATGTATGATGCACTCTACACTAAGGCTCCTGTTATATATACTCGTAAGGGCTTAATTCTTCGTTTCATAAGCTTGCTAAGCCTAATTGCCACACTATGTGGATTTTCTGTCTTGTTCAAGGATGCATTTGTGTATAACATTAGTGTTGGGTTCATCCATTATGTGTTGATAGCATCTTTGATAATAGAGATTTATCAGATCATGAGAATACCCTTCACAGATTGGGCTATAGTACAGATGGTAAGACACCATCAAACTTTTCCTATCCTTCGGGGTCTCTTACACTCTCTTGCCCCTCAGTCAGCAACATGGAGAAGATGGTCCAACACAATGGGGCAGTTCAATCTCTTAGATTTCTGCATGCAAACCAAGCATCGAAACTACAGCAGAATCAAACTTCTCCGGACTTGGGGCATGGATATGAAACTCCGAAAGCAAATGAGTTTGGATCGAATCGAAGTCCGTCCAGAAGTGAAAGAACTTGTGGTCACAGAACTAAGAGAGATAGAGAAGATCAAAGGACAAGAAGAATTTGAAGAAAGAGGCCAATGGACAATCGATAGGTACAAAATAAAGCTGAAACAGAACGATGACAGCAAATTGATCAAAGCACTTGAAACAACAATAAACAAGAGACCATTTGATAAGAGCATCTTCATATGGCACATCACAACAAATATTTTCTATCACATCAGACGTTTTCATGATACTAGCATAGGTAATAAAATGGAAGCTATAATGAGTATATCAAACTATATGATGTACCTTTTGGTGACTCGTTCCCACGTGCTATCAACAACGACGGGAGAGATTATCTTTGACCATTCATGCGTGAAGCTTGGGGAGTTCACAAGAACTGGACATCGAAACAAAGAGGAGGCCTGCAATAAACTTCTGAATTTAGAAAATGAAGGTACCCTTCAAGCAAAGGAGCCTCATGAACCATCAGGGGCAGAGAAGGTAGTTGTAGGGAATTGGCATCTGCTAAAGGATGTGAAAGATCTTGCAAATAGCTTATTGCGTCTGAGCAATGAAGACAAATGGAAGCTAATTGGCAGTATGTGGTTTGAGATGTTGGGATATGCTGCAAGTAAATGTGAAATGGAATATCATTCAGAACACATCAGACAAGGCGGTGAATTAATTACTCATGTTTGGCTTTTGATAGCCCATAATGTTACCAAATACAGTTCATATGAGTATCATGTGAGCGGCCAAGATGAAGAGATTGCAGCTAATTCTCGTTAGTTTTTCCACTTCTTTTTCCCTGAGAAACCAATTTGATTGATTGTAGAAGGAAATTTTGGAGGATAACTCCAAGATCTTATCCTGTTCATGCGTTTATTTATTTGATCTAATGATAAAATGAAGTATCACGACATCAGTAATCTCTCATAATTAGGTATGATTTGTACTCGATAAAATACCTGCATCCGCCGATCTATAAATTCGTATAAAAATTCAAAAGCGAAAGCATCAATCTGAGGAGTAGAATGAAGAACAGATTAAATACATATACGCAAAATTTCATTCTGATACGATCGCGAACCAGTATGATAATCGAAATCGAGTTCTAAAAATTTAGCAAGCAAACGCAGCTACAACTCCAGATTTTACGAGCCTAAAACTAAGAAATTGCTTGACCTCAATCAGAGATAAAGAGCTATGGATACAGAATCCTTACGTTGTTAAAGGAAATGATGAAGGCACGAACCAGATGATTTAGAATAAAGATCGACTTCGGAAGATCAAGGTCTCCATAGGATGGCAACGGAATCCCTCTCCAAGTTACGAATCACTTCCTGCGTAGCACATTAACAGAGCCTCAAAATATAGAATGATTTGATACCAAATTCCTGAAGATTTTCCGTGAAGATTTTCCGCCGGTGCATGTGAATGAGGATAGATAGAGCATTCTGGACGACTTGTGTTGGGCTGTCAGGATAGATTTGGCTTTACAAGTAAAGAGTAAGTTATGTGTAACCATGTCCATGAAACGTAGGAGAGCGAAGAATAATGAGATGCATGAGAATACCAGGGCATACTAGTGCCGAATCTCAATTTTGAATTCTAGGCATGGGTCATTATGGTTGCATATGAGTGATGACAAAATATGCTGGAATAACTCGTGTTGAATTGTGAGGATAGACTTTACAAAGTGAAGAAATGACTCGTTTTAGAAGTGAAGAGTAAATAATGTGTGACCATGTCGCACGAGATGTAGAAGAGCGAAGAATAATGGGACGTATGGGAATGTCAGGGCACACGGGTGCCGAATCTCGATTTCAAATTCTGGGTCACGTGGGACGCAGGAGAACGCTAGGGCACATGGGTGCCGAATCCCGATTTTGAATCCTAGGTCGCATGGGATGCAAGGGAACGCTGGGGCACACTGGTGCCGAATCCCAATTTTGAATCCTGGGTCGCATGGGATGCAGGGGCATACTAGGGCACACGGGTGTCAAATCCCGATTTTGAATCATGGGTCGGATGGGATGCAGAGAAACGCTAGGGCACATGGGTATCAAATCTCAATTTTGAATCCTGGGTTGGATGGGATGCAAGGGAACGCTAGGACACAAGGGTGCCAAATCCCGATTTTGAATCCTGGGTTACATGGGATGCAGGGGAACGCTAGGGCACACGGTTGCCGAATCTTGATTTCGAATTCTGGGTCACATGGGATGCAGGAGAACGCTAGGGCACACGAGTGCCGAATCCCGATTTCGAATCCTGGGTTACATGGGATGCAGGGGAATGCTAAGGCACACGGGTGCCGAATCCCAATTTCGAATCCTGGGTCAAATGGAATGCAGATGCCAGGACACACAAGTGTCGAATCCCGATTTTGAGTCTTAGACATGAGTTGTTACATTACTCATAAGTGTGGACATGGGCCGTTACATTCGATTATATGAACAGATCACAACAAATCTAAATGATACAAAATATTTCAAAGTTTTCATATTTACAAATTTGATAATGTGCGTGTTTTATTTAATGACCAAATTATGAACGTGTTTCGATCGAGCTTTCAAAAATGAATGCGTATTTATAATGTAGTAAAAAAAAAAAAGTAATAATTAAAATAAAATTGGTGGAAGAGGTAGTTACTATTGAGTAGGGTCTTGGTGAAGGCTATTGGGGTTGGTGCCCGTATGGCTGCAGGTGAAGCCAGCTGCTGACTCAGTTTCACAGAAATAAACGCCAACATTTTTTTTTTTTTAAATACTTTTTCTATCTCTTCAAACGGTTAATTAGATTAACTTAAATAAAAATTAAAAATAATACTCTATTTTTTAAATATACTGAATTTTTAAAAGAGTTTCAAAATTACCATTTTAAATTTTAAAATTTTATTAATACCAATTTTTTTTAATTAAAACTTCAAAAATATTACCGTTAGGACTATTATATTTAAAAAATACTAATAATTTTTTTAAATTTAATTGGTAATGAAATTTTTTAAAATTTAAGAATATTTTTTTAATAAATATTAACTATTTATATCTTACCCTTTTTAAAAAATATATATATATATTAATAAATTTAAAAATTTAAGAATACTTTTATTAATTTAACCTTAATTTTATTTATTAAATTTTAAATAGTTTTTTTTTTAATTTACACTATTAAATATAAAATTAAAAGTTTAAATACTAAATTTATTATTTTCATAGGTTTATTGTATTTATAATTTTTAGGGGTATACACGAATTGAGTTATACAAATCTTTTGGATCAACCCGAAATTTCGTGTTGGTTGGGTTAGTGATCAGAGCAACCTAAATAGAGGTCATAACCCAACTCAACCCTCTAATTTCGGGTTGAGTTGGGTTGTCGGGTTATTTTTTATTATTATTTTAAAAAAAATCATACATGTTATATTATGTGCGATCCCATGTCAATTGGAGATGAGAACGAAACATTTCTTATAAGGGTATGGAAACCTCTCCCTAGTAGATGTGTTTTCAAACCGTAAGGTTAACGACAATTCGTAATGAGCTAAAATAGATAATATCTGCTAGTGGTGGGCTTAAACTGTTACAAATGGTATTAGAATTAGTCACCGAGCCCCAAGAGGGATGAATTGTGAGATTCCACATTATTAGAAGGGGAGCAAGAGTGAAAATCTTTCCCTATTAGACACGTTTTAAAACTGTGAGGCTGACGATGATACGTAACGAGCTAAAACGGATAACTAAAATTTTATTGAACTCAAATTTTAAACCAAGCTAACCCTTATCGTATGGGTTGGGTGTACGAATTGGTCAAACTTTCGGGTCGTATGAATAACGTAAATATTTTTTCAAAAGAAAAAAAGAGAGAGGGGTAGGATGGTAATTATTGAAATAAAGAAGGGAGAGAAAAGGAAAAGTGAGGTAAAAAGGACGGCGCAGATCTAGCTAAATTGGTGTTTCTTGGAAAAAGTTCAACGGTTTAAAATGGATTAAAAAACATTTAATCCCAATCTTTAAATCCCTTCATCCAAACATACTTTTTGACAATAACAATAAATATAATTAATAAAAAAATATTTTTTTTTTGTTAGTATTTTAAATTTTAAATAACCTAATTTTAATCAAAATTAAAATTATTGTTGTTCCTGATTTGCTCGGGATCTTCGTACTCACTCCCAATAATCTTCAACCATCTTTCCCTCGAACAAAGTATACTATAAGATTCAGACCCTGAGACTTACGGAGCTCTCGAATAGTCTCCCCTTACTCGAGGCTCGACTCCTTTCTCAGGAGCCTTCAAACAAAGTACATCATTTGTTCGACACTTTAGACCTTTAAAACTCACAATTCTTTGTTCAATATTTGAGGATTCTAATGACATGACTAAGTTTAGGGCATGACTCTGATACCATGTTAGGGATCACAACTCTCTATAATGATATGATATTGTCCACTTGAACATAAGGTCTCGAGTTGATTGAATGAGTGAGAGCAGTAATACAAATAGAGTTTACCTTCCCTATTTTAGGTTGAATTATTGATTATTTTTTAAAAAATTACTGTAATAACTAAAATTTGATAAAATTTAAATATCAAATATTTATGAGTCTATTAAACATTTTTAATTTTTTTAAAAAGCGGAGTGCAATTGGATTATAACTTTATTTTCATGTTGGTCAGGGTCGATCGAACAAAAAAAAAATGTCAACCTACGAACCCCACGAACGGAATCAAAATTTTAATTTTTTTTTTTAAAATTAACCCAATTCAAACCGAAAAAATTCTAACCCATAGTCCGAGCACGTCGGATTATCGGGTCAAAATTAAATAATTTATTTAAAAAATAAAATTATTTCCATTTCATTCCACCCTTCTTCTTCTTCTTCTTCTTCTTGTTCTTCTAAGCATTCATTGCAAATCTCTTTTACTTTTTCCTTCTTTTTGACAGGACCAGAGAGAAAACCCCATTTACAAGAAACTAGAGAGAGAAAAGCCCAAGAACAACCAAGAAATCTAGAGAGAGAATCTAGAGAGAGAATCTAGAGAGAGAGACATTGGATTTAAAAAAAAAAAAAAAAAAA
>NC_036648.1:6727052-6731252 GCF_002806865.2 Cucurbita pepo subsp. pepo | reverse complement strand
ATTTTATTTTTAATTTTCCTTTCTCCATTTTTCATTTTCTATTTTCCGTTCATTTCAGGTAACATTTTGTTCTCTCTGTCATTTTTTTTTTTTTTTTAATTTAACGAAATGGGTTAATATTATTTCACCTTCATTTTCAATTTTCTCCACAAAATTACCATTTTTTTTTAAATAATTACTTTACCTATTATCCTTATCTTACCCTCTTCCTGAGCAAAACGCTTGAATTTTGCACGGCGGCGGCGGCGGACAGCCGATGGAGACGACGGAGACGACGGCGACAGCGGCGGCGCTGGAGGTTGAAACGGCGGACTGTTGTATTACCAATTAATTTTTTTTTTTTTAAATTGTTTTATTTATTATTATTTTTTAAAAATATTTTAATTTTGATTTATAATTTTAATATTTTGGGCACTGTTCTGTCGCTCTGTCTTTGCAATTAATGTAAGCTCTTGGGAACGGTGGCTCTACAGTATGTCAGTAGAAAAAACCCTCTTATTTATTTATTTATTTATTTTATAATAATTATTATTATTATTTTGAGAAATAAAAAATAGAAATTTGGAAACAACGTAGAGGACGATTACTTGTGGCCCTATCACATCTTTTTATTGCTATTATTTATTTATTTATTTTTTTTTTAATTTTTTATAATTTTTTTTAAGGAATTTAATTATCGAAATTGATGCTAATATAATCTATGTTCATTATTGAAATTGATGCAAATTATGGTATTAATTAATGGAGGGTTTCTAATCCGATTGGATTGAGTTAATAAGTAATATATATATATATTTATTTTTTTTAATATTAATTTATGATTTGTAATTTAACTCAAATGCATTTTAAAAAAATTACATTTCAAATAGTTAAAATTTTATTTTAGTGGTTAAAAATAAATAATAAAAAAAAAATTATGAAATTAACTTTTATTTGAGTTGTGTGACATCCGAGTAGAGGAGAAGTACATGAATGAACTGAGACCACATCTGAATAAGAGTGGTTTTGATGATAGATGAAGTAAATGAAAGTTACAATTTATACTAATAGAGCGTACCTTGTTTTTCGGCGGCTCAATCATAGAAACTTGACGACACAGTAAGAAAGAAAAAAGTTTAAATTTCTTAAACTTCAATCGAAAAAACAGAGAAAACATATAAATAAAAAAAGGAAGAAAAAAATAACAAAAAAAAAAAATTGAAACCATCGGGTGTCTTGTTCTAATACCATTCGTAACCGTTCAAGCCTACCGCTAGCAAATTTTGTCTGCTTTTGTTTATTACATATTGTTATTAGCCTCATGGTTTTAGAACGCGTCTACTAATGAGAGATTTTTACATTCTTAGAAGGAATATTAGTTGTCAACTTCTCCCTGTCGGATTCGGATTGTTATATGCAATAAGCTACTGTTGTTGCCTTTTTTGCTTACATTCCCATATAACACCAATTTCAATTTCTCAAATCTTACTTTCAAAATTCTCTTTCGAAATCTCTCAGCGGGTTTTCTAAAACTTTCTTCTTGAACTGGGGCCAGAGGCTCGAGCATACGTTGTTTGGCCGTAGACGACGTAATAACGAATAGGCTTAACTCACTTGTTGCTAGAAAGTAAGTGTCGCACAATCGCAAGTCTGCTACCATCAAATGGGTATTTTTCCATGGGTTTGTCCTGAATGGTTGTATTGAATGATCATGGTCGTTTAATGCACATACAATTTTAGTTGGTTGAGCTGGTTCAACGGCTCCATACAAAATAGCAATTTTTGATCCATTTGATACAGTTCTCGATATTCAACATAGAGACAAGGTGAGCTCGCTATATCCTTAATGACTCGTTTAAAAATAACTAATCCATGCCGGGTTGGAGTATCAAAGAAGGTTTAGAGTTTGAAATATGGACAAAAAAGAAAATGGAAGGGGATGGAGATTACATGGGAACATAAGATTTTAGTGAAAATGATGGGTCTTGGGGTTTTGTTATTTTATGTGAATCTATTTTGGAGTTTTTCTTCTCACTTTTATCTAAAATATTTTCTTCCTATTTTTTATCCTAAATTTGTGTTGACCCTTCTTTTATTTTTTTCTTTTCTTTTGTAAATATCTATTTATGCTCGAACCCCTAAATTTTTTGTAAATGAATTGTTTTAGACATTTTGTCTGTAATTTGTAGCTATGTTAGATGAACATGACTCTCACAATAGTATGATATTGTCCGCTTTGAGCATAACCTCTCATAAGTTGGGCTTCCCCAAAATGGCTCATACCAATGGAGATAATATTCCTAGATTATACGATGCGAGACTTTTCATTTTCATCCAACATCTCCTCTTAATCGGGGCGACTCCTTTTCTTTTGGAGTCTTAGTCATTTTTTACTGTGTCTTCGAGGAGCCTCATTTTGGAGTCCTCTGTTCGACAATTGAGGATTCTATTGACATGGCTAAGTTTAAGGAATGATTCTGATACCATGTTAGATGAACACGACTCTCCACAATGGTGTGATATTGTCCACTTTGAGCATAAGCTCTCATGGCTTTGCTTTGGACTTCCTCAAAAAGTCTCATACCAAATAGTATTCCTAGATTATAAACTTATGATCATTCCCTAAATTAGCCGATGTGGGGCTTTTCTTTTTCATCCAAAAGAATAATATTACATAATTATTTCTAAATAATTTTTAAAAAAATAGAAGAAGACGACGAACATATGAAAAATTGCTCAAATTTACTTAACGCTCAGTACGTATCTATTTAATTCTCGCATTTCTCTCTAATTTATGTTAGTTCTTACATTTCAACATGTTTAAGTCAACCTATATAAGTTAATTATTTGGTCCTTAAATATATAATATATATATATATATATATATTCTCAATTTCATTAGGAATATTTCAACATTTTATTATTTCATACACCAAATTGAAAAATTATGGTGAAATTCATAGAAATAATATGAAATATTTATTAGGAAGAAAACTTGTGGCATCACATTACTGTCTATAATACAACAATAAATAAAGGTGGGAAGTCAACTCTCGACTTTAAAGAAAGTAACGAGCGTCTTTTATATTTAGGGAGCAAATAATTATAAGATATAGATTTGAAACATTTTTGCAGTTTTTCTCTCGTACATCTGTGACGACAAACCTATATAAATAAAGCTTCGACTTTCATAATGTTTGCGCTTTAAGTAACATAGACCAACAATCTCAAGACTACCTTCTACCTTTTACATAGCATTTAGGAGTGGTTTTTCTCGCTTCTCCAAGCTATTAGTAATCTTACTTTCAAAAGGGAGTCTCGGAACTAGTTATTGGCTACGAGAGCGATCTTTCTCCATCCTTCAAGCTAGAGGAATCACTCTTTCAATAGTTAGTCTTAATGTGCTAAATAGAGCTTGCAACTTGACAATGAAACTAGTCATTGGTTACCGGTTTCCTTCGAGCCATGGCTAATCACTCTTTTAAAATGTAATCTTAATGTCCTAAATAGAACTCCTAACTCTACGGTGAAACTAGTCATTTAGTCATTGGTTACAGGTTTCCTTCTAGCTATAGATAATCACTATTTCAAAAGGTAGTCTTATTGTCCTAAATAGAACTCGTAACTCGACAGTGACACTAGTCATTGGTTACGAGTTTCCTTCAAGCCATAGGTAATCACTCTTTCAAAAGGAAGTCTTAATGTGCTAAACAGAACTCGTAACTCTACATCAAAACTAGTCATTGGTTATAGGTTTCCTTCAAGCCATTGGTAATCACTCTTTCAAAAGGTAGTCTTAATGTGCTAAATAAAACTCATAACTCTATAGTGAAACTAGTCATTGATTACAGCTTTCCTTCAAGCCATAGGTAATCACTCTTTCAAAAAGGTAGTTTTAATGTGCTAAATAGAACTCGCAACTCGACAGTTTCACTAGTCACTGGTTACAAGTTTCCTTCAAGCCATAAGTAACCACTCTTTCAAAAGGTAGTCTTAATGTCTTAAATAGAACTCGTAACTGTACCGTGAAACTAGTCATTGGTTATAGGTTTCCTTTAAGCCATAGCTAACCACTCTTTCAAAAGGTAGTCTTATTGTTCTCAATAGAAACCGCAACTCTACAGTGAAACTAGTCATTGGTTACAGGTTTTCTTCAAGTTATAGGTAATCATTCTTTCAAAAGGTAATCTTAATGTGCTAAATAGAACTCGCAACTCGACA